>NC_133661.1:263126207-263379418 GCF_037893015.1 Macrotis lagotis | reverse complement strand
CCAAAAGACTTACTCATTTCATTTTTCCCCAGTGATGAGATGTTAAAGTCCTCGAAATAATGTTTGTGTAAAGTACATTTATGGAAATGTTAGGATTTTTTGGTTTCTTTTTTTCCTTTTAAAAAGTTTTGTTGGTGCTTTTTTCTTTTTCTTTTTCTTTTTTTAACATCACTATTATTTCACAGTGATTCCCTTGACACCAAATAGAGCCTTCTCTTTGAACAAATAAGTACAAATAAAAAAATCACATTAGCTCTGTCTAGAAATGTATGCCTTACTCCACATCTATAATCCATCTATCTCTTCTTTGCCAAGATGTTTGAGGTGTGCTGCTCATTTTGATTAGAGTTTTATGAAGCATTTCAATGTTTCCCCCCCTTGCATTATTGGATTCATCATTCTTCCTCTATATTCCCTCTGCATGTTACTATGCTGCAGAAACATCCTCATCCTGGAAGCTCATTTGAGCCCAAGAATTCACACAGTGGAATTCCTCTCCACATCTATGGATTCTCCCTCTGATTGGATGGCATCTTCCCAAATCTCCATTTAAAGAGGGCACCCAAGTCAGATCTGTCTGTATTTCTATTCAGGCTTCACTCAGAACTTTCTGTCATCTTCCTCACTTTCCTTTTCAACTTCTGATTATGTAGTGTCTTCCCTCCATTAGAATGTAAGTTCCTTGAGGGCAGAGACTATCTTTCTGCTTATATTTGTATTTCCTGGTGCTTAGCACAATGCCTATAAAATGCTTAATAATGTTTGTCCTTCATTCTCAAAGATCATGACTTGCAAATAAATTGGATTTGAGTGAGAAAAATACAAGTCACCAGTCTTACTTTCTCCTCCAGAGCCATCTGGGTCCAGTGGCAAGATATGGGTCAGGATGCCTGGAGACACAGCTAATATCTGAGGCCATATTTGACATTAATAAATGCTTCTTGACTGACTGACTCATTATGTAAATTGTTTATCCATGTTTTCTCTAGTTTCTCTAAATTATTCTTATTCATTAATTTTGATGCTGTGATTATATTCTATTCTATCTGGGCAACTACGGTGGCACAGTGAATAGAGCACTGACCTTGATGTCAGGAAGATGGGAGTTCAAATCCAACCTCAGACACTTGACACTAACTAGCCTTGTGATCCTGGGAAAGTCACTAAACCCTGATTACTCCTCATCCAGGGTCATTTCCAGTTGTCCTGATTAATATCTAGTCTCTGAATCCAGATGATTCTGGAAGAGAAAGCGAGGCTGGTGACTTAGCACAACACCCCCTTACTCAAATTCAATTCATGTGCTTGACCTATATTGTATCACCTTCTAGTTGTCATGATCTTCTTTAAAAATGAAGTATAGGGCAGCTAGGTGGTGCAGTGGATACAGCACTGGCCCTGGAGTCAGGAGTACTTGAGTTCAAATCCAGCCTCAGACACTTAATAATTACCTAGCTGTGTGGCCTTGGGCAAGCCACTTAAGCCCATTGCCTTGCAAAAACTAAACAAAAAAATTCTATTATATCCTCATCTCAATTTTTTTTAGCCATTCATCAGTTGATGAGTTCCCATTTTTCATTCAGTTCTTTGGTATTACAAAGATTTATAAATTTTTTTGGTATTGTATTACACAAAAGATGTTTTCCTTGAAAATATATATATTTTTTCTTTTTTTCTTTAATATTTATTCTCATTTTGTACAATTAATGTTATTTTTACATTAGTAAAATATTCTTGTTTAAGAGTAAACGAGAAACCCCCTCCCCCCATAAATATAGACTTACTTCAGCGATAAAGTAAAGGGGAGAGGAAAAAAAATAAAAATAAAAATAATAGTAATAATTGTAGGTATGGCCAGGTGGCACAATGGACAGAGCACCAGCCCTGGAGCCACGAACACCTGAGCCCACATCCCACCCCATACACCCAACAATCACCCAGCCGTGTGATATGCAAGCCACCCAAACCTCACTGCCCTGCAAAAACCAAAAAGAAAAAAGAAAAAAAAAAGACCCAAAATAAAATAAAATAGTAATAATAGTAGGGGTGGCTGGGTGGTGGACAGAGCATTGGTCCTTGAGCCAGGAGCATCTGGGTCCAAATCTGGCCTCAGACACCCAACGATCACCCTGCTATGCGGCCCAGGCAGGCCACCCAGCCCATTTGCCCTGCATCCTCCCCCAAATAATAATAGTATATTTAGGTTGAAGAGTATGAATACATTGGTGATTTTTTAGTTTAATTCTAAATTGTTTTCCAGAATAGTAGTACTATTTTATAATTCCGTCAGTAGCTTTAGTATGCCTGTCTTCCCACAATTTCTCTTACATGGTAAATGTATGTAGTATTTGTTCTGTATTGGAACACCAATAATTGTACCATGGGGTTCCTGAAATAATAATAAATGGGACTGAGGGTGCTAGGAGGAGACACTTTCAAATGAGTTAACTTCCCGATCCCCCAATGTCCCTCCATGTGATGCTGGTCAAGGAGAGATTGGCTTAGAATACTCCCCTACTCAGGTTCTCATTTGCCTCAGGGGCTTATCTACATTAGGTCTAGGTGGATATAACTTATGGTACATGATTATAAGCTCTTCTGTTTATGGAAAACTTGTGTTTGCCTAGGGGTAAGATTATAGTACATCTCTCATGCTTATGGGAAATCCCAATGAGATCAGCTTCCACTCCTCCCTTTAAATCTCAGCTCACATTGGAGCAAGGATAATATCTTCTTTTTGTCTCTTTAAGGGGATAAAAATATCTTCTCAGATTTCTATCCATACTGATCTAAAACAAGGGTGAAGGTTGCTTCCAGAGTCTTTTGGTTATAATTGTATAACCAAACACATAATAATTTGAGGAAGAGCCCAATGAGAGGTAAATAACATAAATGAGCACTGGTTGCTTTTGGCTGGAAGCTAGAAAGGTTAGACTTCTGTGTCACCTATCTTTTCCTCTTCTGAGAAGGAATCTGTAGGGTGTTAGTGAGTGTCCCATTAGTTTTGATTGCCATCATCTTGCAATAGAAGGAGTCCAGAGTTGAGGACTAGGGGGAAGAGGAGCAGGCATCTACAAATCAAATGTTCAATTTGATCTTGCTTGCCACACTTGTGATGCATGATAAAATCAACCATCTCTTCCGGATTTTCTTTCTCACTAGTCTCTAAATTGAAATTAAAAAAGAATAGTAAATAAACTAGTAAACTCTGGGACTCCCCATTTTTTCAGGTCCAGAATCTGCCATCTCTAAGGCAATGTTCTCTGGGTTACAGACTAGACCTGAGGGTATGTTTTTCTTTAGAGGACAGAAATTAAAAGGAAGTAAGATAAATGGGAAGATTCAAGTTGGAGATTAGTGCCAGATCAGAAGAAAAGAAATAAGAAGGGGCAGGATGCTGATAATTTGACTTTCTCCCTGAAGATTCTCTTTAGTAGTTGCTTGCTTTTCCTATTCCTGAACAAACTTCATGTGCCTGAATGGACTCAACTAAGTTCACTGTTACCTCTCCCCCCACACCCCATATCCTGGACTCAGTTTTGCCAGACTATCTGTGATAGTCCAGATAATGACTGTTCACACTATATCCACTTCATAATCCTCAAATTGTTATGTTTTGCTACATTTTCCTCTAAGAAAACTACTTTAGGAGTGCTCAAATTGGTCCCATTTGAAGAACTTCAAAAACTTCATAAACCTTCCTCTATAGTGTCAACTCTTATACCCATGCTATTTGAGTAATGGGGAAATGGTAGATTGAATGAAAGAGGAGGTGGGTTGAGAGTTGAGGAACAAGTTCTTGGAAGGCAGGATCCCTTTGAAGAAATGGTCCTTGGGTGAATGAATATTTATTGTGGGTGCAGTTTGAGTCTAATTCAGAAATCACCCTCTATAAACCTCAGTGAGGTTTGCAGGAGTACACTACATCTCTTACTTGAGCTCCAATGATTATTCCTGTTTTTTATTTTGATTTCATTCTTTCTCCTGTTCTTGGCTTTCTTTTATGATTTTGTTCTTATTTTTTCTGGCTAGGTTCAGACTTCTTGGTTTCCCTCTTCCTCCCCTGTGTGGATATTTGTTTTTCCACTGTGAACTTTCCTTGAGTTCTCTTCTCATTTGTCTTTTTGCATGAATCTTTTTTTCTTTACCTGGGGGTTCTGGTCCTTTACACATCATGTCAACACTGCCTGCTGACTTTGGACTCCTATTAGAGAGAGGGGAGGCAGAGGGTGTGAGAAAGAGGACTTTCAAAGACCCTAGACTAAGGTTATTGAGAGACTGAAGTGGTTGGTTGCTTGGCTATGCATTTTTGCAAACAGACATTTCAGTTTGCGGTCAGGAGTATGACACTTTCTTTCCCTCGGGTCCTCAGGGTTTTCTGAATCCCTCTGTTTCTTGCTTTTCTATTCTTTTTGGGGAGCTCAGGTTCCACTCTCCTCTCCTAACTCTGCTATCTTTTCCTTTCAGCAAGTTTTACCTATCTTAAACATGTCACTAATGTCTCATTTATGTGAAATGACTTACCTGGAAGAATGGTTTTTTCAATGGAGGTTATAATTGATAATAGTAATATAATTAGAATAATAATGATTACTTATGTATTGCTAATAAAGTCCAATAGTTCCAAGAGAAAGACAACATGCAGGCATGACCCTGGTCTATTGGTCTTTAGTGCCCATCTAGTTAGACTCCTCGCTTCAATTCTCCTCTCCTTCCTCCCCCCTTTTCTTATTCTTTCTTTCTCTTTCTCTTTCTCTTTCTCTTTCTCTTTCTCTTTCTCTTTCTCTTTCTCTTCTCTTCTCCTCTCTTTTACTGTCTAACCCATACTTGTCTGACTTTCTCATATTAATGACAGGCATAATATTTGGTTCATCTAAAGAGAATCCCAAGAATCTGAAGAATGGGAACAAACTCGATGATTTATTAAATGTCAGCTCTGGGAGGGAACTTAAAGAGAGTCCAGTTTAAGACAGAAGTGAGTGAAAATAGGAAAATGAAGCCAGGGAAAATCTCTCATTATTTGCCATTGTTGTTGCTAGCTATTAGTTTAATGTCTTTACTACCCCTATGCAGCATTCTATATTTTGTGCATAATAAGTATTAAACAATGTTGCTGATTTACTACCTGCTTAAAACTGCAAGGTTTTTAGAGGCAGCTTTGTTGGCTTTTGGCTAAAGAAATTTCACCTTTGGGTGATTATATTTTGGCATTTATTCATGCATTTACCAGATACAAGGCTCAAGTCATCAAATAAACTTTTGTTGTTTTATATTTCACATCATTCTAAAAAGGGTCATTGATTCAGGAATTCAATTTAATTCAACAAATGTTTATTAAGCATCTACTGTGTGCAAGCCACAGAAAGATAATCAATTTTAATGGAAGAGAAAGTTTCCTCTCTCTCTCTCCTCTCTCTCTCTCTCTCTCCTCTCTCTCTCTCTCTCTCTCTCTCCTCCCTCAATTGACTATGTTGTCAGAGAACCTTGACCAGTAGCATACAATATATTTAGAGGACATTCTAAGGGCTAGTATGGATTAAACAAAGATATAGCAGCTTCAAGGAGTGTATTTATTTGCTCTAGCAGCTTCAAGGAGTGCATTTATTTGCTCTGGAAAAGAATGATGCTTATTGGATCATGTATTCTCTGCCAATGTGCCTTATCATCATTGTACTCCAAATTTAAGCCTTTTCTTCTCTTGAACTCTGTATTTATATGTGGGAGAGTCTGTTTTAGATTTTTAGGGGACAGTATTGTACCAATTGTCCTTACTATACTACCTTAGTAAATATACTATTCTAAAATCTAATTGATGTGTGACAGACTACTGTTGAAGGGAAGCACACTAGTGGGGGCTTATGAGCAACAGTACCACAATCTCTAGCCCTTCAGAGCCACCCCTAAAACTTCAAGGGGAGAATAGTTGTCTTCTGGGAAATCAGTTTCACAAATGTTACAGTTGGAAAATGGCCCCAGAGAGAATGCTGCATCTGCATCTTTGTATTTATATATATATATATATATATATATATATATATATATATATATATATATATATGTGTGTGTGTGTGTGTGTGTGTGTGTGTATACATATATATATATATGTATATTTAGTATGTGGTATTTACAACCTGCCCTTGAAGGGATAGCAAAAGGATTTTGATTCATTGGTAGCTAACAATGGTTCCTAAAGGAGTGACAAATCATGAGAGTAAGACTAAAAAAAAGCATCTTCAATGTAGAATGAGTTAGGATGGTAAAGCTGTTAAAAAGAATTTCCCCTACTCCAATATTCCCCCCCTTCCACCACATATCCTTAGGGTTAAATCTGAAATAGTTCCTATACTTATTTGTTCTCCTTGTGAATATAACTTATTCAGAGGCTAAAACAATGTCAGATCAATCATTTAAAAAAACATAAAGATGTTCCAAAATTTTAGAAATTATTTATTGCCACCTGGTCACTTGTTCTATAATGCTATAGAACCTTTTTAGCATGGAAGCTCACTCCACTGCTGGAATTCTCTCTACCACTGAGTCTTCTCTTTCTGGCTAACTGGTTCCTCCCAGAACTTCCTTTTTAAAACTTTTTTTATTTTAAATTATTTGTTTTTCAATTATATACAATAGTAGTTTCTACCTATCATTTTTTGTAAGGTTTTGAATTTTTTTTCACCATCCTCCCTTCCCTCCCCACCCCAGAAGGCAGTCTGATAATCTTTACATTG
Source organism: Macrotis lagotis (assembly GCF_037893015.1). Lineage (NCBI taxonomy): Eukaryota > Metazoa > Chordata > Mammalia > Peramelemorphia > Peramelidae > Macrotis > Macrotis lagotis. The sequence goes on along the minus strand of NC_133661.1, from coordinate 263,372,690 downwards.
GGTTTTTTTTTTTTTTAGATTTTTGCAAGGCAAATGGGGTTAAGTGGCTTGCCCAAGGCCACACAGCTAGGTAATTATAAAGTGTCTGAGGTCAGATTTGAACTCATGTACTCCTGACTCCAGGGCTGGTGCTCTATCCACTGCGCCACCTAGCTGCCCTTTGAATTGTTTTCATTGATTGAAATTGAATGTGTTGAGGGGAAAAATCATATCCTTGGGGAGAAAATAAAATATTAGACATAACAACATTATGTAGTACTTAAGACACTTTTAAAATTTGAAGGTAATAGACTTTGGTCTTTGTATAAACTCCACAGGTTCTTTCTCTGAATTCAGATGGTATTCTCTGTTGTTAGTACTCTAAAATTGTCCCTGATTATTGCATTGATGAAATGAGCTAGTCCATTAAGGTTGATCATCACCCTCATGTTGCTGTTAGGATGCACAATATCCAGAACTTCCCTTTTAAGGAAGATTCAGGTCAACCATGTCTTCATTCCTCTCTTGGATACATTCCTGATTGGACAGAATTTCTTTATCCTTCCCCAATACTAGATACCTTCATTAGCTCCCTTAATTTTTTCAACTTACTTTTATTTCTTGTCTTTCCCCATTAGAATGTGAACTCTTTGAGGGAAGGATTTTTGTATTATTTTTGAATTCCTAGTGATTTTTAGCACAGTGTCAGATATATTTTGTTGTAATATTGTTCAGTTGTGTTTTCTTGGAGTGGTTTGCCTTTTCTTTTTCAGTTCAGTTTCTAGATAAGGAAACTGAGTCAAACATGGTTAAGTAACTTGCCTAAGGTCACATACAGTGTCTGAGACCAGATTTGGGCACTGATCCTCCTGTCTCTACAGCAAGTACTCTGTTCACCCAGCTACCTGAAATCAATACTTTGTGATTTGATTTGACTTGAACAAGATAAGACATTTTGATTCTTCAAATTTGCTTAACTGTAATTACTAGAGGCCTGCCGCTCTATCCACTGCATGCCTGGCTGCCTCAAGTAAGGGTAAACATTCTGTTTTTGTGAGGCAGTTCAGTTATTCTCTCTGCAATTCTGTGAATTTTTTCCAAGTTTTCATCTCAGAGCAGGGAAGGGTGCTAAGAAAAACAAGTCAATTCATTTTTTCCATGACTGTTCTTGTAATACTGGAGAACATCTATGATCCATTCATCCTATAAGTATTCCCTTCTCCAGGTTAAGCATGTGAAGTTTCTTCAACTAATCTCCATGTGTCTCCTCATCATCTTGGTTGACCTTTACTTGAATACCCCTCAAGCTTTTGATCACTGAAATCTCACAATATTTCTGGAGGTTTACTGGCTAGATTTCTTTCTTAAGTACCATGACTTAAACCCAAAACACTCTGACTTATCCTGGGGCAAGCCCGAAATCATTTTTTGACCCCTATTTGCTCAGATTGAATGTAAATGGCAAATGTTTCTAGTCTGGTCAGAAACACTGAGGGTCTTCCCCTCCTAGATTAATTTTTTTTGACTAGGTTAAAAAAAGTTTCTTTGCTTCCTTTTGTTACCTATCCTTAATCACTGAATGGGCATAGTCTCAGTCAAAATGAGCCTTGGAAAAGACCAAGTTCTCCCACAGCTTTTCCTCACTTAAATCCAATTCATTTGTAAGCCATGGCATCATCTTCCTAATGTCACGAACAAAGGACAAACAACAATAATCTTTCTGAAAATGACACCAGAACTGAAACATAAGATTTCAGATGTGGTCTGACCAGGTTGCAGACTGGTTAATAGAGAACTTTTATCTGTCTTCTGGATATTATGATTCTCCAAATGCATCCTAAAGTTGTAATACTTTTTTGAATATAATATTATATGGTTGATTGGTGACACAATGGATAGAGCACTGGCCTTGGAGTCAGGAGGACTAGAGTTTGAATCCAGTTTCAGACACTTGAATCTTACTAGCTTTGTGACCTTGGACAAGTTACTTAACCCTTAGTGCCATTCAGGGCCATCTCCAGGCATCCTGATTCATATCTGGCCACTAGATCCAGATGGCTCTGGAGGAGAAGGTGATGCTGGTGACTTAGCACAGTCCATCTCACTCAAATCCAATTCATGTGCTTGCCATGGCATCACCTCCCTGATGTCATGGTCTTCATCAAGAATGGAGGACAAGGGGCAGCTAGGTGGCACAGTGGATAGAGCACTGGCCTTGGAGTCAGGAATATCTGAGCTCAAATATGGCCTCAGACACTTAATAATTACCTAGCTGTGTGGTCTTGGGCAAGCCATTTAACCTCACATGCCTTGCAAAAAAAAAAAAGAATGAAGGACAAAACATTATGTAATACATCAAAACCCTGAGACTCTTTTCGGAAAAATTCCCTACCTGGTATCTAATACATGCTTGCTTTCTCTCTTTTCTGTTCTTCTTCCCCTTATTCACCATTTCCCTTCTCTCTCTCTCTCTCTCTCTCTCCTCTCTCTCTCTCTCTCTCTCTCTCTCTCTCTCTCTCTCTCTCTCTTTCTCTCTCTCCTCTCCTTCTCCTTTAACTGTATAACCATCCTTGTCTGGCCTTCTCATATTAATGACAGTCATGCTATTTTTGATTTTTCTTTTACCTTTCTTCTTTGTTATTTGCATTCTATATCATTTGTCTGCAGCATTTCTGATGGTGAGTTAAGGATGTTTAGGCACATTATTTTTACTTTTTTAATGGGTTATAGAGTAATCACAGAGTTAGTCCAATAAATCCAGGACTAGAACACAAGCCTCTTGATTCCAATCCTAGTGAGTGGGTTTTGTTCTGTTTTGTTTTGTGCTTTTTGGGGGTTGTTTGGGTGATTTATTGTTTTTGATGTAGATTAAAAGAATCACTAGTTCATCTAAATTCTTGCCAGCTCATCTCTCTGCCAGGCTCTGTGACCTATTCTCCAAAGGGAGTAAACACAGCTGTGAAACTTTACTTCTTTTCTGTTGGAAAACTTTCCTGGCCCTAAGTCTAGAAGCAAGTGGCAATTCTGGCAAGTCTTCTGGGCTTGGTTCACACACATCTAGGTACTCAGTAGCAACGGAGAGCTCTTTTTCTGATCATCTCTAAACTCAAGTTCTGATAGGCTTTCTATGATGAAACTTGAGATTGACAAAAATAGCTTTGCCTTTTGAGCTGCAGTCATGGAGTGACCTGAATTTTTCATTCTCATTGATTTCTTTTGCAAAATGAACCCATCTGTCAGGTGTGGGGAGAAACTGGAGTATGCTTTGCAAAATCAACTGTAGTGTCACTAACAACAAATGCACCTTTTCTTTTCCCCTACTTTTCATAATGGTCCAGGTGCATAAACAAATTTTCTTGGACTATGTATGCATCACACCCAGGGATGTCATATTGTGTGTGTGTGTGTGTGTGGTGTGTGTGTGTGTGTGTGTGTGTGTGTGTGTGTGTGTGTGTTAGATTTCATTTGTTTCCTTCCTCAAGAAAGGTCACTTACTAGCTCTTTTTTGTTATGCTCATCAAAAAAATCACAAAAGAGCACTCATTTTCAAAAATTACCTGTATCTTTCTTAAGCTAAAACTCCCCCTCCAAAGTACATTATTTGAGTCAATCGTATTGAGATCTATGCCCAGTTTATTTTTAGAGTCATCTTTGGTTCTTCCCTCATCTTCACATCCTATATTCATATCAGTTGTTGAATGTTCAGTTCTATTCAATTCCCCAACATCTATCTTCTTATCTTCACTAATAATTAACCAATCAGTAACATTTAGTAAGGGTCTTCTGTATGCAATGCACTGTGTCAAGGCTATAAAAAAGGCAAAAGACAATCTCTCAAGATAAGTCCTCAAGAGTTTATAATCTAATGAGCCCACTACCCTGGTTTGGGTCTTCATCACATCTTGTGTGGACTATTGTAGTGGACTTTTAACTGGCTGCCTTGATTCATTTTTCCTTCTCTACCATTTGTCCTTCACACATGCCAAAAGAATTTTTCTAGGGCATTGGTCTTATTATGTCACTCCCCAGCTCAGAAAGCTTGAATGGTTTCTTATTTCCATTGGGATAAAATACAATTTTTTTATCCTGGTATTTTAAAACACCCTATAATTTGGCTCAAGAGGAGGAAACATGAGGGTAGAAAGTTGGTCTTGGAGTAAGGACGACTAGGGTTCATAGATCTGTCTTTAATATATTCTGGCACTTGAACTCTGGGCAAGGTACCTAATCTCTCAAACCAGGAAATATCTAAAAAAACAATATATTGAAAAAGAGTTAATTATCTGTTCTGGTAGAGGGAGTTTCCTAACTAGTGACTCTATATAAACACAAATGAAATCATATGTCTGGATTAAAAAACCCACTAGTTTAAGTCATTCTCTATTTCTTTCTCTCTGTTTCTGATACTAACATAATAAGTTTAATATATAGTTAAACCTAAAAATTAATATAATTATATTATTAATAAAAAACATTTATATACCATGATAATTATATCAATTGATGGCAATAAAATAATTACATAATTAAAATAATATACAGTTAAATCCAAGTTGTACATAATAGAAGTTCATGACCATGTATATAACCTTCCTTTTTCTTTTTCTTCATACATTGAAATGTTTTTGTTTGTTGATGTCCAAATTATTACAATACTAAAATGCTAACCTAGCTCTAAAAGATAGATAACATTGAGATAATATTCATATGTATTAAGCACAGCCAGTATGATACTTGACTTCTTCCAACTCTCTTCAAAAGTATATAAATAAGTGCATAGATGGTAGATGGTCAAAGTATTCCAAATATGGGGTTCACTGATGCATGAATGATAATATGACAAAGGAGCAAAGGGTATAAAAGGAATAGGTTCACTGAAAATATGTGACAGACAAAGGAAGAGAGTGTTGCTAGAACAAGGCTGATGCCCTAGCAAAGTGGTCAAAGTGATAGCACAGAAAAGGTTTTGGGAAGATGGAATTATAGCAGCTGTGATGTTGGTTATCCATCAGGTGCCATGGGGCTCAATTGTCACTTCTATGCAAATGACTGTCATATATAATCTAAAGTGTCTCTGTCTCTATTCCTTTGTCTCTGAGTCTCTCTCTCTCTCTCTCTCTCTCTCTCTCTCTCTCTCTCTCTCTCTCTCTCTCTCTCGCTCTTTGTCTCTGCCTCTCCCTGTATCTCTTGTCTCTTTGTGTCTCTGTTTCTCCAGGACCAAAACATGCCAGACCAATCTTATTAACTATTTTGGGATAAAAGACTCAGAGGTTAGGGAATGTTTTAGATATGATTTACCAAGATTTTAGAAAACCAGTTGACAAAGTTATTCTTATAGATAAAATGCTGAGATGTAGACTAAATAATAATAATAATTAACTGTATTCAGAGCTGATTGAATAATAGAATTAAAAAAAATCATTGTTAGTGTTCTGTCAGCTTGGAAGATCTCTAGTAGAATGCCCCCAAAGTATAGTGCTTGACACCCTCCTTTTAATATTTTATCAGTGACATCAAGAAATAGAGAGGTAATAGTCTGCTTTTCTTCTCCCATTCAGAATAGTGTTCAATTTAGTTTAACATTTTAGAAAGGATAACTAGAGGGTATCCTAAAGAGAATAGCCAGAATGGTAATAAGTCTGGAGAAAAATCACATAAGGATTAGTTGAAGGAATTGGGGATCTTGAAACTAGAGAATAGATGAGACAATAGTTGTTTTAAAGTGTCTTAAGTTCTATCACATCTGGAATATTCCCCTCTCATCTTCACTTCTCAAAATATCTTTTTTCCTTAAAGATTTGGTTCAAACACCATCTTCTGGTCATTGCATTAAATATAGTTCTTAAGACTTTCAGTTATTTTCCTTTGTCATGTTGTAGTTATTATATGAATTGTTCTGTTCACTTCATACAGATTTCTCACATTTCTCTGAATTTGGTATTGTCATACAGTGAAATAATATTCTATCATATAATATCAAAAACTTGATCAACAATTACTCACTTGATATTTCTGATATTTCCTATAACAAAGTGTTGCTATAAATATTTTTTTACATATGGGTCTCTTCTGTCTTCCTTCATATATCCTCCTACATATGTCTTCCTTCTGTCATTGAACTTTTTTAGGGCATATCCTAGTGGGGGTATTAGTAAGGGAAAAGAGTTTTCACAGTTGGATGACTTTTTTTTGGATGTAGTTTGAAATTGGTTTTTAGAATGACTGAACAAGGACACAGCTCTCCTCTAGGAGCATTTAGTCCTCCCACAATGTCGTCCAAACAAGTCATTTTTGACAGTCTGATGAATATGAGGTAAAATATCATTTCTTTACATGGTTTACATTTCTTTAATTATTATTGATTTTAAATAAAGTTGTTGATAGTTTGTCTTTTTTCTTTGGAGAATTTCCTTGGTTAGAGAACAAGAATCATTTCCCCAATATATCTATTGGGGAATAGCTCTTGTTCTTTTAATTTATATAAATTTCTTATATATCTAATCTATTTTCTTTAATGGATTGTACCTGTAGCACTTTAAAAAAACCTTAAAAAGAGCCATAGAAATATTGTTATAGCAACTAATTTTAGTTTTTAATGCATGTATTCATATGTTCTAATTTAATATTTTTAAAATCAAAGGCAACATTTTTAAGGGGGGTTGTTTTCCAATTCTAATAAAGCCATATTTTTTAGACCTTTTAAGCATCTTTAAAGCTATCTTTCCTTTTTTCTCTCCTTGGAAAACTGGAGACTTTAAATAGATTTTTTTCCAGGAATGTTTGGATTCTGTTTTACCTTGCTGTTAATCAACTTGTAATTCTTTAAACTTTTGTAGGATATGACATTTTGCAGATTTGTTTTTAAAATTAGAGCATGCTGGGGTGGCTAGGTGGCGCAGTGGATATAGCACTGGCCTTGGAGTCAGGAGTACCTGAGTTCAAATCCAGCCTCAGACACTTAATAATTACCTAGCTGTGTGGCCTTGGGCAAGCCACTTAACCCCATTGCCTTGCAAAAACAACAAAAACAAAAACATAATTGGAGCATGCTTTAAAATGAGAAAATAAATCAGCAAATCAAAAACCAAAAGTGATTTCTGACATGGAGATAGACAATAATGAGGTATGCACTTTGAGAAATTGAACAATGATTTTTTTTTAGTTTTTTTTTGTAAGGCAAATGGGGTTAAGTGGCTTGCCCAAGGCCACACAGCTAGGTAATCATTAAGTGTCTGAGATCAGATTTGAACCCAGGTACTCCTGACTCCAGGGCCGGTGCTTTATCCACTGTGCCACCTAGCTGCCCCTTGAACAATGATTTTAATAACTACAAGCATCTCTTCAAAAAAAAGGATTATTATTTTTATTATGAATATAACAAATATGAACATTTTCTTATTCAAGGAATAAGGAAAAAGATTATATATGATATTGTAAATGTTTAATATATATTCATAGTTTGATTAAAGAAGTATATTAACATTTATATGATAGTATCAATCTGGTTCTGCTTATCTTTTTCCTCTAATGAACTCCTGTTTGTGTATTTTTTAAATGTTTTGCTGATGCCCTTTTCTTTCTTTTTAAAAAACCAAATCACTCTCATTGCCTACATGTTCTCCCCAATTTTTCCATTTCCTATGATGAAATCCCTCTTTTATAATAAAAGAGTGTAGCAAAACAAATTCATATACTGACCATGCCTGAATATATATCTCATCTGCAACTCTAGACCATCTCCATTCTACTAGTACTAGGAGTGGAACGTAGTCTTCATTTTCAGTCTTTTCTAGTTATGATTATGTTTTTTTACATTTGTCAGAGTTTTCAAGACTTTTACAGTTATTTTTCCTTTGTAGAATTGTAATCATTGTACAAACTGACCATTTGATTCTCCTTTTTTTCCAACAAAGTTTTTTTTAAATTTTTAAATTTTTTTATTTTTTTGAATTTTGCAAGGCAAATGGGGTTAAGTGGCTTGCCCAAGGCCACACAGCTAGGTAATTATTAAGTATCTGAGATCAGATTTGAACTCAGGTACTCCTGACTCCAGGGCTAGTGCTTTATCCACTGAGCCACCTAGCTTCCCCACAACAAAGTTTTTGCATGAAAAGACAGTTTTCAACATTCATCCTTTTTTTAAAAGTGATGATTTATTTTTGAGTTTTACAATTTTTCCCCTAATCTTACTTTCCTCCCCCACCCCCCACAGAAGACAATTTGCCAGTCTTTACATTGTTTCTATGGTATACGTTTATCTAAATTTAATGTGATGAGAGAGAAATCATATCCTTAAGGGAGAAACAAAGTAAAAGAAATAGCAAGATCAGACAATAAGATATCTGTTTTTTTCCCCCTAAATTAAAGGGAATAGTCCTTGAACTTTGTTCAAACTCCACAATTCTTTCTCTGGATACAGATGGTATTCTCCATTGCAGACAGCCCCAAATTGTTCCTGATTGTTGCACTGATGGAATGAGCAAGTCCATCAAGGTTGATTATCACCCCCATGTTGCTGTTAGGGTGTACAATATTTTTCTGGTTCTGCTCATCTTGCTCAGAATCAATTCAACATTCATCCTTTTGTAAACTTTTGAGTTACAAATTTTTCTATTCTCCCTTCCCTTCCCCTCCTCATGTCAGTGAACAATCTGCTATAGGTTGTACATGTACAATCATGTTTAACATATTTCCATATTAGTCATGTTGTGAAAGAATTAAAACTAAGGGGAAAAACCATGAAAGAGAAAGAAAAAACATAAAAGGAGTTTTAAAAAGTGAACTGTATTCAGATTCTAAAGTTTTTCTCTGGATGTAGATGACATTTTCCTCTCAGGATTTATCATCAAATTGATGAAAGTAACTACATTTATCATCATTGATATTGCTGTTGATATGTACAATGTTGATAGAGTACATCCATGGTGAAAGCTCATTTTACTCAGCAATTCTTAATTTATCTCGTGTCATACAAGTCTTCCAAAGTTTCTCTGAATCTGTGTCTTTTGTCATTTCTTATGGTAAAACAATATTCTATTATATCCTGCTACCAAAAAATTACATCCATATATTTTTAGTCATTCTCAAATTGATAGGTTTTCACTTCCTTTCCAGTTCTTCATTACAACCAAAATGTTGCTGTAATCCTTTTCCTCTGTTTCTGACCTCTCTGGGACCCCTCTCTGGGTCAAAAGTGCATATACTTTGAGAATATTGAAGGATAGCCATGATTGGATGATCACTTCCTCCACACAAGTTAGTGGTTTTTTGGGTAAAATTTCATATGGCTGGACCAGCACGCAGTTACACCAACAGTGGATTAATATGCTTGTTCTAGTTACTCCAACAACTGAGGCCTATCTTCAAAAAAACAAAAACCCAGGATATTCCTCAAATGATGATTTATAGCTTCAAAGCATGGCAAACAACATTTTCAGAAGAATTAAAGTTTCAGGTACATTCTAAAAGCCATGGAGATATTTCCAGCAAAGAATTGATTGGGGAAAGTGGTATAAATGATATTATCAATGAAATGTATAGCTGGAAAAGAAGGTGATATAGTCATGTGGTAAGAGCAAGGGATAAGTGATGGACAACCTAGATGCTTCATTAATAACCCATTTATTGTCAAGAGATCCAGAAGAAGACCCTTGGAATGTTGGTCAGCAAAAATAGAAACCAGTGAAAGGGGCTGTTGTCTTTTATAATTGCTATGGGAACACCTGATGAATGCATTTGGGAGGATACTCTGGGACTAATTTGTTAGATCCTGCTCTAATTTCAGTAAACAGAGAAGGTTGGAGTTAGAGGCTACCAATGTCCTGATGATGGTAATAAAAGCTCTGACAGCCGTTCCTGAGACCCTTCCACATAGACCCAGGACTCTATAAAACAGTGATAGTAATGGTTAGAGAGTAAAATTTTACCTCAGACATTTACTAGTTGAATGACCATAGGCAAGTCATTTAATTTCTCAGGCTATCACTCTTCTCAACTTCAAATTGGTGGGGAGTTGGACTCCATGGACCCTTTTTAATCTATAATCTTATAATAGGGTCTCATATTATGCTTGTGCAATATTCCTAATGCTAACTATATTCTTGTCATTGTATGAAGAACAATTGCATTGTGTTTCTTGATAGTCCATGTAGTATTGATATCTTTGTGGATGAGTGAAGAATACATATATTTTGGTTATTCATAGTGAATTTGGAGTTTCCCAAGGAGGGTAAGTTTATTAGTGAGGCGAATCTTGTGGTTTTTGCTTGTCCAAACATGGCAAACATTTCTATAGTTTCAGCAGTGATTGGAGTCAACTCTAAACTGTTCAAAGTACTGGTTGAATAATATCACAGGCAGTGAGCTGAATAATGAGTGAACAATTCTTGTCTTATTTATTTATTTGTTTGCTTGTTTGTTTATTCATTCACTAATCTATTTATCTTTTTATTCATTTGGTTACTTAATCATCCATCCATCCATCCATCCATCCATCCATCCATCCATCCATCTATCCATCCATCCATCTCCTATCCCTATTTCTTACCACTATTAAATGGGTTATGAGGAAAATAAAGATAGCCATAAAAAAAGAAGAAAACTGCATTTTCTTTGTCTGGCTTAACAAGCTATAAATTCCCTTTAAGTCTTTCTAAACTCAAGTTCCATTGTTTTCCTTTGACACTTTTAAGTATATGAATTAAAATTTCTTATAAGTATCTGAAAGGATTTTTTTCACAGTAATTTGTAGGTCATAGACTGGGAGAGACTTCAGGGTTCATCTAGTCCAATCTCACTCATTTTACAGAGAATATTTAGCTCCAAAAAGTTATCTTGCCCAAGGTCACATATGTAGTAAACAATCAAGTCAAGAAACAAAATTAGAGCCTCAGATTCCAAAATCACTAGCATTTTCAACTATAGCATACTGAGAGAGAGAGACAGAGAGAGAGACAGAGAGAGACAGAGAGAGACAGAGAGAGAGAGAGAGAGAGAGAGAGAGAGAGAGAGAGAGAGGAGAGAGAGAGAGAGAGAGAGAGAGAGAGAGATCTGGTAACAGTGAGGCTGGGGTACGTTTTTACTATATATGTTGAATGCATTTGGGAAACAATTATCTCTTTATGAGAGCTAATTTTGGTAACTCTAAAACTGATACAACCTCTCTGTGTGACCTTGGGCAAATCAATTAACCCCTCAGTTCCTCTAGGCATCTCTCTAAGACTATAATTTGCAGAAGAGATACTTATCTGAATTGATGGGGCAAGTTTCCCCTTTGGGAGTTACCTACATTGGAAAAAAACCAAAAAAAACTGCCTGGTCTAGAACAACTGAAAAAAGTACCATCAGAAAGTATGTGAGGGTAAAAATGTGGTCATGCAACTGTTGATTGAAGACTTCCAGGGTGGAAGAATCCACTACCTCCTGAAGCAGCCCATACTGCTTTTGAATTGTGCTAATTATTAGGAATGTATACCTTACATTAAGTCTACATTTCCTCTTTCTGTGTTTCATCCATTGTTTTTGATTCTGTTCTAGGGGGCCAAATAGAAAAAAAATTAAACCTTTTCCACATAACATAACACTTCCAAATATTTGAAGATAGAAAAATGTCTTTCTACCTCTCCACTTTTTCCCTTCCCTCTCATCTTCTCTTCTCTAGGCCAAATAACCCCAGTCTCATTGACCAGTCTTCAATCAGTTCTTTAGCCTAGTTACTAAAGGTATGAAACTACTGAATCCAAATCTGTGGGTTGTTCAAGTGAAACCAAGACTATAGTGCATATGAACTGTTTTAGGCTAATTCAACAAATCAAATCAAATTAAATCAAATATTTGCTGTGAGTAAATCACATTCAAGGTTATCATGTTTATGCTTATTTGCCAAAATTATTAGTCACATTTTGAATAGTATACAATGGAAATGTGTAGCATTTAGAAACGTTTATAGCAATTTTTCTCACCATGATGTGCCTCCAAGTAAAACTGTATATTTCTATTTATATAGAGATAAATGTAAAATGATAAAACAGCTCCTAGTCTTCACCAATAATAATTTTTCCATATCTCCATTGCTTGGGAGTACTCATAAAATTATTTCTTCAGACTTCAAATGTCCTGTTTTCTTCTTTAATTTTGAGTAATTTTTCTTCAGTAAAAAGCATTTCTGGAAGACAAATATTGCACACCCCATGCATTCCAAACATGATCTTTGTTATAAGATTCACTTTTCACACATGATGCATAGCATATGCGTGAAATTTTGGTACCCTTCTTGGGACACTAAATACTTGGCTTTCTTCTGTGTTTTTTGTTGCCAACTGTTGTATTAAGAAACTTAAAAAAATTAACTTTAGGTTTTGGAGAATACTGTAATATTTAATCAGGATTAAAAGAAACTGGATAGAATAAATTGGAATTTACAATTGTATTGCAATTTAAAGTTTTTTTTAAAGTTCCCATTAGAGTAAAATAGATTCTATGGATTATCAAGGGAGCAATATTCCATTCCATACACTCCCTTTCCCACTTGCACCCCCCCATATGGCAGTAATGTGATTTTATTATAGCAAACTTTTCTTCCTGAACTTTGTTTTCCTCTTTTCAATTGTAGGAAATAATTTATTTACTATTGTAGTTTTCTCAAGGTAATGAATGAAAAGATATATTAAAATATTTATGTTACTGAAAGCATCAAGATTATACTAAAAATGAAAATGAGAAAGTTATAAAGCAAATATATTTCATCTCACATTGACCAGACCTGTGTTATCTGTATAAGAAGCTCCAAGTAAGGAATTTACTTTGCCATTGAACAGTAATCTATCTCTTTCCTACAATTTAGAGTAGATTGAGAGCAGTGGGAGGTTAAGACATGTGACTAGTATATAGCAGAATTGAAATTTGAACCTAGGTTATTGTGTCTCTGAGGCAGGCTCTCCATCCACTATACCATATTTTTTTCTCTATGCCCACAAAGTAACATGTAAATAATTTAAAGCATTCTGTTACTTTTTTGTTTGATTTTAAAATGATGACCAATACTGTGATGAGATAATAAACTGATTTTTTTTTATCATTTCATTTCCTCTTTAGCAATTGGTTTTTATAAAAAGTACTATCTGGTGAATGGGGACCCTAGAGATCATTAATTGTCAGAAATTCAGTAGTGGAGAATTTCATGGATATAAACCACAGTGTTTTCAAAGCTAAACTACTGGTCCTTTTGCAATTTTTTTCCTATTATGCAAACAAGATATAAAAAGCCTTGGGTCTGCATTTCACAAAGCTCTTTTTTGATGCAAGAGTACTCTGATCTATTTTGCATTTAAGTGAGATATTTGTTTTTATGAATGTAGAGATTTTCAAGAAGATGATTTTGTTTTCAACATGCTCATGTACAGTTTCTGGTGCCTACAGCCTGAATGAGATACGAGAATTCTGCTTTGAGTGAATGGCAAGGGGATTTAGCAGCAATCCACTGATTATGCAACAGCCCAGCTTTGGTTTCCAAAGAAAATATGAACAATCTGCAGCACATTTAAAACTGATCTTTACCAGATACAGGAGGGATAACATAATTATCTTGCTAATAATGAACCTAAAATTTTTGGAAAGGAATGGGTTATTAACCTATACCTGCTCAAAGAAAATATTCCTAGTGTCCTTATCTTTGTGCATCGAATATATTCCAATTTAAAATAATCTGACCTTTTGAGGAACAACATATTTATATATTACAATAGTATTTTCCCCTGGCCTTGTTAAGATATTTTTAGAAAGTTTTATTTTGCAGTTAAATCTATTTAAAAAAATAATTGGAATGGGAGTAAAAGTCCTGGGATCTAAATTAAATTTGAAGTTATTTGATCTCTTTGGGTTTTTATGTTTTATTTTATTTAAGTCTATTGGACTCTAACAGACATCTAGGTTTTCTGGTGTTGAAAGAACTGGAAAATGGCTCTTGGATGTTGTAGGGAAAAATAATGTGGTAGAATTGGTTTTTAGTTTTGTGTGTTTATAACCATTAGGCAATCAGGTTTCTTAAACTGAAAGTCAGGACAATGATATACATTTAGCAAGAATCTGATCTCTGGATGAGAGATACTGTAGAAGTACAAATTAGTACTTTCATGTGAGTTTCTTTCCCAATGAAACACAGGGACAAATCTGTCTCTAATTATATGTTGCTTGTATATGGCACTTTTCATCAGAGGACCTCAAAGTACTTTGCAAACATTAATTAGGCTGCCCAGTATCCCCGTGGAGCAGATGTGAGTCTTTCTACCGATTTACGGAACAACAAACTGAGACATAAGGCAGTTCAGAAGCTACCTTAGATTGTATTGCTAACAACCTACTTGCAGTAATCCCTCTTGTTTCCCCCATTTATGGTTGTCTATCATAAACCAACAAATCATAATAAAGCAAAATGGCCAGCACTTATGCATCGGGCTAAAGTCCTGCTATATGAAGGACTATTTGTCTTCTCAGTAAAGACTGGATCTACCCAAGAACAACCAAAAGACCTTTATAGATTGGGCTTCCTCTGCCATGTATTTTGGGTAAATGCTGGACCATTTGGTGATGTTGCAAAAAAAATGATATTTCTGGGGATGTCAAGTGGCAACACTGGAAATGGGGCTAGTAACAGGTTACAATCTTCTTTATAATCCACTCCTTCAAGACCTTGTGATTTTCTGTTGGTGTACATGTAGGGCTATGATAGATAAATGCTTTTGGAACACAGTGAACATGATGAATTGTAGCTGAGGTTCAACCTCTTTATTACACAGAAATTACAAAAAGTATGTTTCTCTAGAGGATGTTGAATTCCCAGTACCTCAGTTCTATACAGTGTGAGTCAAATCCATAATGTGCCTAGAGGAGAAAGGTAGCCTTAGTGACTAATGGGAAAGAAACTACTGGTCACTACATGGGTTACCTTTTCCTCTCCATTCCCTGTAATTGCATCATAACTATTTTTATGAATGTAGAGATTTTCAAATTAAATTAATTATTCAGAGCCTAACCAATCAAACTACCAAAAAACTATTTTACAGAGCTAGAAAAAAATAGTAACAAAATTCATCCAGGGAACCAAAAGGTCAAGAATATCTAGGGAATTGATGAAAAAATACAAAGAAATGTAGCCTAGCTGTACTAGATCTATATTATACAGCAGCAGTCATTAAAACAACCTGGTACTGGTTAAGAAATAAAGAAATGGACCAGTGAAATAGATTACAAAAGAAACAGTGGGAAATAATAGTAACCTAATATTTGATAAACCCAAAGACAATAGCTTTTAGTATATTTGTGTGAGAGTGTGTGTGTGTGTGTGTGTGTGTGTGTGTGTGTCTGTGTGTGTGTGTGTGTGTCTGTGTGTGTGTGTGTGTCTGTGTGTGTGTGTGTGTGTGTGTGTGTGTGTGTCTGTGTACTATTTGACAAAAACTGTTGGGAATACTAGAAAATAGTATGGCAAAAACTAGGCATAGACCCACATTTCACATATTATACCAAAATATGGTCAAAATGCATACTGGATTTAGATATAAAGGATATTACCATAGACCAATTAAGAGAACAAGAAAAATTATATATATATATATATATATATATATATGTATATATAGGATCTCTGAGGAGGGGAGAAATTTATCACCAAAAAAGAAATAGAGAACATTATAAATTGCAAAATGGATAATTTTGACTATATTAAATTTAAAAGTTTTGCACAAATAAAACAAATGTAGCCAAGATTAGAAAGAATGCAGAAAATTGGGAAACAATTTTCACAGCTACTGGTTCTGATAAGGGACTAATTTCTAAAATACATAGAGGACTGAATTACATTTATAAAATAGCAAGTCATTCCCCAATTGATAAATGATCAAAGTATATGAACAGGTAATTTCCAGATGAAGAAACTAAAGCTATTTATAGTCATATGAAAAAATTCTCCAAATCATTATTGACAACATTATTGACAACTACAGGGTTGTTTTATTTATGGTGATAACTAAATAAAAATCAAAAAAATAAGAGAATATATAAGAAGATAATTATACATTATAAATCATAGTTCAAATAGAATTACAAAAGGAAGGTCAATGAAGGCTGGAGATGAGACTTGAGCAAGATTTTGGAGAATGGGTAGGAGAAGCAGAGAAGTAGGTAAAGGCATTCCAAAAGTGGAAGAATACACTAAGCTCTGATATAGGAGGGAGTGTAAAGAAAAGTAAGACTACCTTACACCTGTCAGATTGGCTAAAATGACAAAAAAGGAAAATGATCAATGTTGGAGAGAATGTAAGAAAATTGGGATATTAATGCACCATTGGTGGAGCTATGAACTGATCCAGCTATTCTGGAGAGCAATCTGGAACTATGCCCGAAGAACAATAAAACTGTTCATACTCTTTTGTCCAGCAATACTAATACTAGGTCTCAATGACAAAGAAATCATATAAATGGGAAAAGTTTCACATGTTAAAAAAAAGCAGCTCTTTTCATGATGGAAAAGAATTGAAAATTGAGGGGATATCTATCAATTAGGAAATAAATGAACAAGCTATGACATATGAATGTTATGGAGCACTACTTTTCTGAAGAAATCATGAGCAATTGGGATTTTAGAGAGAAGCATGGAAAGACTTGCATGAACTGATGCTAATTGAAGTGAGTAGAACCAAAAGAACATTGTACACATTAATAACATTGTGAGATGATCAGCTATTATGGATGCAGTTCTTTTCAGCAGTTCAGAGATCAAGGACAATCCTGAGAGATTGGCTACTGTGCCATCTGCATCCAGAGAAAAACTATGGATTCTGAATGCAGAGCAAAGCATACTATGTTCACTTTTTTAAAGCTTCTTTTATGTTTTTCCTTTCTTTCTCATTTTTTTCTTTTCTCTTAGTTCTAATTTTACGACATGACTAATATGGAACTATGTTAAACATGATTGTACATGTATGATTTTTTTTTACCAGACTGCTTGTCATGGGGAGGGGCAGCAGGAAGAGTGGGTGGTAGAATAATGTGGAACTCATAAGTTTGCAAATGGATTCATGCTGAAAAATTATCTCTGAATGTAATTGAAAAAATAAAATAAAATTTCAATTTAAAAAAATGATTTTGTTTTCAACATGCCCATGTGCAGACTCTGGAGCTCTTCCCTCCTTTTCTTCCCTGATTCTGTTGTATATACCACTGTTAGACTGATACTTCAAAATACTTTCAATGTATTACTGTCCCACTCAGGACTTTATTCTGATTTTTTCTCTTACCCATATCAGATTAAAATCCTTTGTCTAGTGTTTCAGATACTCCATAAAGTGACCCTATCTCTTTTCTTCATCTTTATTTTCCAGAATACTCTTTTTTAAAAAAAATTTGGGATATAATTCATCCCTATCCACACTGTATTAAATTAAAAAAGCAACAATATCTTACAGGAACCTTACTGATCACACAGCAATTACAAGATTGATGTCAGGTGTTTTGTTAAACATGAACATCTTATACAACCTAACAAGACAGGTTGATTAAGAATTTACAATGCAAGTAAAAAATACACATGAAAATTGAGCACTATGGACAGAGGCATGCAAAAGGTGAACATAGGCAAACAAGTTGTATACATTTATTAACTATAGTGCCAAGATGCAGTAATATTGCTTTTCTCCATTATAGTAAATAACTTTCACTAACAGTTGTAGATATATTTCACACACATCTAAATATGCAAGGATAATTTTAGCTGATCTGCTACATACATACTTCAGTTTAGAAGTGGTTTAACAAATGAACTTTCTATGACACTCCATGAAAATAAATTGTCAACCCCCATGCAAGTAGCAGGAAGCACTTTGTTCAAGGTATCAAATTGACATTGCTAAAAGCAGCTTTTACCCCCTTTGATACTTTCTCCTTTACAAAATGACATGCACATAAACTGGTTGGGGGAGTTATGATTAACAGTGATAGCTGAAGTATGTATGCTTACAGATAAAATTTTAATATTTTAGTGAAGCAGTTACTTTTCCACTTGAAACATAAATCAGACTATAGACAACCCCAAAAGGTGCCAAGGGAGTGCAAAATGAATTTAAATGCTCCAAAGATCTTGGATGATGCAGTTTGTAACTGCATCAGAAAATATTTTTTCTGGTGCAATGGTTTAATGAACTAGTCACTGTTTGGGAAGTCTCTAAATAGAGCAAATCCACAATATAAGAAACCTCCTTCCCTGTTTTGGAAGCCGAGCATTAGAAAGATAATCAATTTACCCATAGAATCCATGGTGTTTTTCTGGATGACTATATAGAAAACAAACAGATGACAGCAAGAAAGTTGTAGTAGTTTATACTAAGCTGGAATCGATGCATTGATTCCAGAATAAGCTAGACTTTTTTGACCCCCCATTTACTCTGTTTTTGCTGCAACCACTGATGGTAAATGGACTTTAAAAAAATAGATATGGCATTTGGCAAGCTTACTAAAAGATACATAGTTAAAGAGAAACCTTCCTATAAAAATTAGCAATTTCCATGAACAAAGACTGTTATTTCACTAAATGGTTACAATGGAATTGAAATTTCTATTTTAAAAAAAGTCACTACAGCAATTCAAATGTCCATTTTATTGGCAACTTAGAATTCAAGGTATGTTTCTAAACCTAAAACTTAAAAAACAAGATAACCTAGGTGAAATAGGAGTTTTCCAAAGCTGTAATATTGTATATGCTTTTGGAATTGAACAAGTATTATTACATATTACATATGCATATAATACAAGAGGCAACTTTACTAAAAAAACCCCTAAGGTAGTAGATAATACTTCTATTTTGGTGAACTGTGATTAGATGAACTGATCAATCTCAGTTGGTAACATCCCTTTTTTCCTGGGTGAGGGCTTAAAAAAATTCTAGTATAGAAGCTTTGTACTAGGTACTAGGTCTTACTCTGAAGATTTCTTTCCAATGTCTCCTGTGAGGCATATACCATATACAAGAAGCCATCTTCATCCTTCTCACTTTCATAGACTTCAGAAATAGGTGTTGAAACGCTCACCATGCTGTGTCCATTCACCAATAGGAAGAAAGCTTGATTAACATTCAGCTGTAGGCGCCTTCTAATTATTTTGATTAGTTCACTCATGTTGACATGATCTGGTACAAGGAATTTGGTTTTATCCAGTACAGGAAGTTGTTTCTCACCCTTGTATCTTTCTATTCTCACCGGTATCTTGGTAGGATGCTGCTCTCGAATAAGTCTCACATCTTCTACTCTTTGTTCGAAGGTCCGGCGCTGCTTGAAGGTCTTCTCCGAAGGCATCGTGCGGGCGGGGAGGGCCGGGAGGGGGCCCGGGGCGGCGGCTTCTGAGCTTCGCTCTGGCCGCGGCGACTTCCCTTCTGTCCCGAAGCCTCCACAATACTCTTAAAGGAGCTCTTTATATTCAAGGCTTGTTGCCTTACTTTTCTTTACACTCCCCCCTATATCAGAGCTTAGTGTATTCTTCCACTTTTGGAATGCCTTTAACCTACTTCTCTGCCTCTCCTACCCATTCTCCAATATCTTGCTCAAGTTTCATCTCCAGTCTTCATTGACCTCCCTTTTGTAATTCTATTTGAACTATGATTTATAATGTATAATTATCTTCTTATATATTCTATTTTTGGTTTTTTATTTATCACCATAAATAAACATTTACTGATCTTCCACAATATGCCAGATACTTTTTAATCAGTTTGCATTACTGAAAAATATCTGCACACATACAAGCATATATGTAGAAGACCTTTAACATGACTTCCATGGGGCACCAGCCCTGGAGTCAGGAAGATCTGAGTTCAAAATCAGCCTCAGACACTTAATAATTACCTAGCTGTGTGGCCTTGGGCAAGCCACTTAACTCCATTGCCTTGCAAAAACCTAAAAAAAAAGATTATCTGAGGAAACTTAGGAATACCCTCTGGGGCCTGAATAAAACTAAGAAGTTAGTTGATAACCCAAGAAATAAATAAGCACTCAGAGAGCAAATATTAATTCAGCTAAAACCCTGAGAAGGAATCTATTGGGACAGAGTAATGAGGAGGTGAGAATAGATGAGTAACAACTTCTGGCCATGGCCCTCAGTCTTGGGTCTACAACTCAACAAAGAACCCAATGAGAGAAGACTAGCAAAAAGACTTTCAGGATCAACAAGTTGTGTTACCTCTTCATCACATATGTTTTGTAGGCTCACTCTCCTGGAGGCTTTGTATATATTGATCTGAGAGTATTACAGTTTGGGGGGAATGTTTGTTCTAATTCTATCGTAGTAAAATATCCTTTTAAATAAAGCTGATTGACTTAAAATTTAAATGATAATCATGTAGGGGCTCACGAGCTATAATATTAAGACTTCCCCTAATCTTCTATGAGTAATACTTAAAATACATGCATCCATATGTGTGTGTATGTGTGTGCTTGTATTTTTACAAACCTATCAGAGTCACAACTACATTGGGCTGTGAATGTGATCACATAAAGAATGGATGGCTTATATCTATAGGAAGAAAGACAAAGGAATTTGTATCCCAGGTCTATTGAGCACTGTGAATAAGGTGACACCACTTGTCTATGTGTGGTAGAGGGAGCATGGAAATGAGTTCATCGAAGAAGCTTTCCTCCCCAGATGTCACTGCCCTGACCAAACCCCTATGTGTCTATGGCAGTTATGACTTTGATATATAGGCACACATTAATACTTCACATATTTGGTTATTTAGTTACACTATTAATACTCTCTTGATCATTCAGTTTTCATATTTGCATGTAATTTTTCATCAACTAGATATAAATTGCCTGTGGGTAGGTCTCATATCTTATATTTCTGTTTTTTTGTACTCTAAAGTTCATAGAACAGTGATGGATCCACAGTACTACCTCTTTTTTTAAATTAATTTTTATTAAAGATATTATTTGAGTTTTACAGTTTTCCCCCTATCTTACTTCCCTCCCCCCCACCACGGAAAGCAATCTGTCAATCTTTACTTTGTTTCCATGTTGTACCTTGATCCAAATTGGGTGTGATGAGAGGGAAATTAAATCCTTAGAGAAGAGACAAGAATTCTAAGAGGTAACAAGATCAGACAATAATATATCTTTTTTTTCTAAATTAAAGGGAATAGTCCTTGAACTTTGTTCAAACTCCACAGCTCCTTAACTGGATACAGATGGCACTCTCCATTGCAGACAGCCCCAAATTGCTCCTGGTTGTTGCACTGATGGAATGAGTGAGTCCTTCAAGGTTGAACATCACCCCCATGTTACTGTTAGGGTGTACAGTGTTTTTCTGGTTCTGCTCATCTTGCTCAGCATCAGTTCATGCAAATCCCTCCAGGCTTCCTTGAAATCCCATCCCTCCTGGTTTCTAATAGAACAATAGTGTCCATGACATACATATACCACAGTTTGCTAAGCCATTCCCCAATTGAAGGACATTTACTTGATTTCCAATTCTTTGCCACCACAAACAGGGCTGCTATAAATATTTTTGTACAAGTATTGTTTTTACCGTTTTTCTTCACCTCTTCAGGAGTATTACCTCTTTTTAAAATCAAATTAATTAATTTATTTATTTTGAATTTTACAATTTCCCCCCAATCTCACTTCCCTCCCCCACCCCCCCACTGAAGGCAGTCTGTTAGTCTTTACATTGTTTCCATGGTATACATTGATCTAAGTTGAATGTGAGGAGAAAGAAATCATATCCTTTTAGGAAAAAAAATAAAGTATAAGAGATAGCAAAATTAATTATAAGATAACAGTTCATACATAGTATTACATCTTGTAAATATACCTTTAGTAAAGTTTTATTTGCTCCCCATCATGTCAAATCTTGTTAATTTTACCTCCACAAGATCTCTCACTTCTCTTTACTCACATAGTCACCAATCTAATTTAGGTCCTTATCACCCTTCACTTCACCTCTCTGCCTCAAGTCTCTCCCCTATTTATCTTCCTTACAGTTTCCAAAATATTTCTAAAGTAGAGGTCTGGCTATTCAGATCCAGTCACATCAGTAACTAAGGTTCACATCTGAACTCAGATCTTCTTGACTTCAGATCCAGTACTCTAACCATGGTATTATGTGGTTGTCTAGGGACATCAGACCTTTGAATATTCTCAAAAATATCTAGGGCATCTCCAATTAGAATTAAATGGGAACTCTTTCACAATTTGATTTCAGTCTTATTATTAGTCATTGACAAAAAGTCCACAGTTCAGCAAGATTATCCTTTCTGTAGTTTTTGAACCCTCTCTCATTCTTATTCCTCTTCATAGTTAGTTCCCATCCCTAGAAGTCCCCATTCCTTTTTTTCTCCTTGCCTCTTAGAATTCTTAGTTTCCTTCAAAACTTAGCTCAAGCAACACCTCCTAGTTTCCTTCAAAGTTTATTTCAAGCACCACCTTCTACCAGATACTGAATCTCCCAGACACTAGTGCCTCCCCATCCCTCCTCATGCCAAATTATTTTATATTTATTTTGTACACACACACACACACAACATATGTTCATCTGGGTCCCCATAAGTGATAACAATGAATCCTATGGAAGGGTATTAGAATTTGAATTACTTGGAGTTATATAAACTATGGTAGTTGGTTTCGGTCCAATGGAAATATGCAGAGCTAATTCAAATAACAGGATCATTTTGAAGGATTTATATTCACACTAATGGGGACCTAATTGTATATAGTTTTCCTTGATAGAATGTAAGCTCCTCAATGGCAGTGATTGCTTCACTTTTGCCTTTGAATACCTAGCACCTTGTACAATCCCTAGCACCCAGCAGGTAATTAGTAAACATTGATTGATTGATTGATTATATGAAGGTGCTTCTGGGTGCCAGAGAACATAAACTTTCACAGATCCTTTCAGGTTAAAAAGGTTTCAAATATATGCTCCCAAATGGATCACAGTAATTGAGTTTAGAAAGTCTCCTCACCAGAATGTTGGCAAGCAAATGATGAGATCTTTTGGCCAAAGTAACATCTACTAAGACTTGGTTGAGGCTCCAATGTGCTTTGGTGGAGAGAACATTTTTATGAAATCAGAGATGTTCGGAAGAACTAAATTAAGATAAAAACTTAAACATTATGAATTCTGATTTCTGCCCTTTCTCATGTCATCTAGACCCAGGTTTTCTGAGTTCTATTTCTTCTTTTGTTAATCTGAAAAAATGAAGACAACTATATAAACGGATTCCTTGGGGATTTTATGAAGAATAACAAAACAAAAAATTCAAATAACATTTTGGCACTTAGAGATTGCCTTAAATTTGCCAACAATATTCTAAGACATACATTTAAAGAGATACAAAATAATCCAGAGTTGCTGTTGGTGTAAAGAGTTTTTACATTATGTTAAAAAATGCTCTGTGTACACTGACAAATATAGCATGTAGTGCCAAGTGCAGTGTCTTAATACAGCCTTCTGTCAATGTATAATTGTGTATGTTTTTTAAAGAAGCCAACAGTACTGAATGCCTAACAACAAGGAGAATTAGGCCTTGCAGACACAGCTGCATTCAAAGCCTTAATGTTGTCCCTTTATTTCCCTCCTTTTGAAATTCCAAAAAGAATCTAGTCTGCTCTCTAAGCTTTTAATTGGCACCTTTAAAAACGAAAATGATCATACATTATAGAAGCATAGAAAGCCAAACAACTAAATCTGGCTCAATGTTCACTTGTAGGGACACTGAATAAATAAAGTACCTGACTGTCTTTGAGGAAAAAATATATTAATTATTTTTCATCTTCAGACTCATTTTTTACATTCTAAGAAATAATGAGCTCTTTAAGTGAAAGTGCCTAAGCTCTGATCAATACCAGGAAAACCACACAGGTAGTTTTTCATATTTCTTGGCACTGTAGATAATCAGTACCTTCTAGGTAACTAATTATCAATCACCATTCTCTATTATCCCAAAGAATAGCACAGGAAACTACTAGGACAAATAATAAATAATAATAATTAATACTACTACTACTACTACTAACAATAATAGTATTTTAACACATATAGTAATAATCTAGCAGGCACCATCCTAAACATTTTATTGCTATTATTATTATTATTACTATTACTTTATTTTTATTGTTTTATTTGATCTTTGCATCAACTCTGGAATGTGGGTGCTATTATCTCCATTTTTTTTACAGATGAGAAAACTGAGATAAACAGAGATTAAATTGACTAAGACCACTTTAAACTCTTTCTTCTTGACTTTAGGCTCAGCATTTTAATCATTGTGTCATGCCTAGGGACATTAAGTTTCCATTATCTTTCCACCTCTTCCCAAGACTCTTCCCTCTTCATTTTCTCTTTACTCAAATTTTTAAAAAATTCCAAATTTATATTTTCTACCATCTCTTCTCTTTTGATACATTCTCTTGGTGATCTCTTCAATTCATATGGGTTTAATTATCAACCTTATTCTCATGACTCCCAGATCTATCTATGTATCTATCTATGTATCTATGTATCTATCTGTCTATCTATCTATCTATCTATCTATCTATCTATCTATCTATCTATCTATCTATCTATCCATCTATCTATCTATACACTGTCTTGATCCCAAGTTATAATATCATATCATAAAATCCCTACTTGACATTTTGAAGTGAACATTCCATAGATAAAATATGTTCCAAACTGAACTCATTTTGTTTTCCTGCAAACTCACCCCTGTTCTTCATTACTAATCAACCCAGCTATTGGTCTCTCCTCTCACTCCACAGTAACACCTTGAAGGCCAAATAAGATTGTCCATGCATGCTCTAGTTTTCTAGTCTAGAAGCAAGTCCCTTGCATCTTCTACTGGGAAGATATCATTTTAGGAAACTGATAGTACCTATACATGAACCTGACACCCATAATGCCTATATAAATATTCTTTGTTTCCCACAGTTAGACCATAAGCTTCTGCATAGCTGGAATTATTTTAAATTTTATTCTAGTATTCCAAGTACTTCTTATGTACCTAATACACATAGTAGATAATTAATAAATGCTTGTTGATGGATTTTTTTCATCACTGTATTGCTTTATTCATCTTGTCTTGGTTAGAGCTAGAATTAATTATTCTAGTCTCAGTCCTTAGAATTAGTAAAGATTTTGTATGAAGAGAATCTTTCTTGGAAGTTAAAGTCTGTGTAATCTTATTAAAATATATTGGTTCTATGATCTCACTGCTGTTCAGTCACTGCCAAATTAAGAGTGTATATAAGTTTACTATAATTTCTTTATTAGATGAGGCAAAGCTCCATATGAGGTGGCTTTTTATTAAAGACTTTTTATTATTTGCTGAAGCAATACTTTGGGCTTCTGAAAAGAGGTTAGTTTTATAAGAGTAATAAAAATCTATTTCCTTGGGTAGTTAGTATTTCATTACACAATCATTAATACCATCTAAGCACAAGAGATGCTATTTGAAATCCAAGAAGAGTTTCTGAATGACCTGCTTGGTAATTTATAGTTAGTAGATTGCCTTAATTCTTAACCACATTACTGTGTATACACAGTATGAGTGTTTACAGCATGATGTCTTGAAAAATCACAGTAATTTTATTTTATTTGGGAGTGGTGTTGGTGGTTGGATTTTAACTATGCCATTTAAATAATTTCATGAAAAGACTGTCAGAACTTGAAGTATACTGAGATACTTTCTAGTTCAAATTGCCTAGAAGAGAAGTCAGTCTTGAAGAGGTGAAATGATTTGTTCAAGAAATTAGTGGTAGAGCTAAGGTTCAGACTCTGGTTTGCTTGGTGATTAGGTCAATGATCTTTCCATTATGTCTGATATCTTTCAGTAAAGCTCATTATGCAAATTAGGGATCTATTTCCCTTTTCAAGAAGTTTTAACATTGAACCTAACTTTATTGGTAACTCTTTTTTTTAAAGTTTTTTCAAGGCAAATGGGGTTAAGTGGCTTTCCCAAGGCCACACAGCTAGGTAATTATTAAGTATCTGAGAGCGGATTTGAATTCAGGTCCTCCTGACTCCGCCCCTATTGGTAACTCTTAATCACATAATTAGAAACTTTTACCAAGGTCATAACTCTTAATCATGTCGATGATTTAAAGATTATTACAATGATTTAGGACAATGAATTAGAACACCTGTAACAAGGCAGTTTGATTTCTTGACTCTGATCAAGTCCTAAGTTTGCAGGTTGGCAGGTTTTCCAGGTAAGAGGGCATTTGTTTCCTGATGCTGAGTGTTGTAGTCCTGTTTATCCAAATGAAAAATTTCAGGAGGTATTTCTGAGATTTAATTCTCTAAGTTTTCTTTTCAATCCTGGAGGGGAATTAAACAAAAGTACTTGAACTTTTGGAAATAGATGACTGGAATTGTAAAAATACAATTTTTTTCTTTCACAGTTGACATCACAGGAAACCAAAAGATAATCCTTTGTACACAAGATGGCGCCATTGTTCTGTGATTGGAATAAGGCATCTCAGGACAAGAACAGAAGTTTGCTAAGAGTCTATCCATTTATAGATCTGTTCATTCATAAGTTCATTGGACTGCTCATGAACATAGTACTTAGAGTTCCATGTATGGTTGAGTTTCCATGTCACAAATACCTTGTTTTTCCTCTCTTTTCTTTCACTCTTTGTGGTTAAGTGTTTTTACTGATAGAAAAACAAAGGTTTAATAAGAAATTACTGTATTCACCAACCAAATGCACGATTAATGAGAAATGCAGTATTTGCCAACTGAATGCACTGTCTGTTTTTGAAAACAGAGCCAAAAAATCTTGGCAGCCAATGATTTTGATTGACTTGACACACTTTCTGGAATGCCCCAGCTGTTAAAGAGTTTTGTGGGGAGTAAGGGTGTAGGGGAGAAAGAAGCCCTGAGTGCAGAATTGTGTTAGAGCTGGTTTACGATGGCTGCAGTATTTCTGGTAAGAAAAATTATTAGGTGTTTATGAGTATTTCAAAAGACCCAGCAAAAACCTTCAGATTCCATGTAAAAATATCCACTTTGGGACTCTTAACACTAAGAACAGAACTTCAGTTGAGGAGGTAGAAGGGTGTGATCAGTGTAAGGCAGTGGTTGTTCATAGCAGAAAACATTTATTGGAGGAATTCCAAGAGGATGAAGGGGTTGCCAGGTTTGGTAAAAAAAGGGAGGGCAAATTGATGTGGTTGGGTAGTGGAGGAGGGTTGGACTTCTTTATGCCGCAGTGACTTCTGGACCACAACTCTCCCAAACCCAAATAAAGAACGCTCATTATGAATTAATGGAGGGATCTTTCTTTATCAACTTTTTCTATAAGGATTCTTAAACTAGGTTCACAGTCTGTGGATAAATTTCAAATGATTTATGGATTTGATTAGGAAAATTACATTTTTATTCTAATATTATTGGTTTCCTATGTATATAATTTCATGTATTTAAAAACTTATTCTGAACATGTCTGAATTCATCTGTTAGCACAGGGGTCCATAAATGAAAAAAAATTCAAAATCTTTGCTATAGGAAATATACAGATTGTCACAGGTAACAATTATGATGAGCCTTTACTGAGCTTCCAATGAATTAGATAAGAGTAGCACATGAAGGAATAATTTAAATACTAATTCAGTGGTTGTCTAGACTCATCTTTCTGCTACTACTATATAATAAAATATTTTCCTTTCCTTTTCCTTTGATGCCACGGACTTACTATTAGAAGGACGCATACTTTAAATAGCTTTCCATTACTGTTGATGCATTTCCCTAAGTCAGCAGTAAGTTTTTACTGAGGTCTCTTTGTGATGGATAATACTTATGAGAATGAGAGATGAGTTTTGAGGTTCAAACTCTGACCCTAAAATGAAATGAAGACACATCTTGAATTAAAACTTTATTTTTTAGTACTAGGATCCATATTCTATAAGAAAAATATCAGTAGTATTTTTCAAAAGATATAAAAGAACTCTATATTTTTATGTTTATTTTCAAAAAATATAAACTTTTCCATAAATTAGAACCTTCGAAAGCAGTTACCAAAGGAAGAAAGAGGGAAGAACTTGCAGAGATGTAGTCCAGGTTGAGAAAGACATATATCTATATGCATGTTCCAGGGCAAATAGGCTCCAGGTATCTGAGAGAAGTTCCAGGATGAGACAATGGCAAAAATATGGTTTTAAAGTTTGGAACCTAGGACTAGTACTGAAAGAGAAATATAAACTCTTGATTATCATCTAATCCTTTTTAATTCTTCAAATGTATTTAACTTTCTAAGTTGTTCTGGTTTTCTGAATTTGCATTTCAAAGATTCTGCTTAGATCGTCTTTTTTTTTTTTAATCAAGAAAGCTTGAAAATCCTCTATTCCCCTTGTGGAATTATACTTAGCTTGTCAGGATGCATTCTTCTTCTTTTTGGTACTTTATTTTTTTTTATTTATTAACTAATTCTTCCTATTATATGTAAAGATAGTTTCAACATTCATTTTTTTAAAGGTTTCTCCCTTCCAATCTTCTCTTGTCCTACCTTATGATACTTGATAGCAAGTAATCTGATATATGTTATACATACATAGTCAAATTACATATTTCCATATTAGTCATGCTGTGAAAGAAGAATTTGAACAAAAGGGGGAAACCATGGGAAAGAAAAAACAAAAAGAAAATTTTTAAAAAGGGAAAATAGCATGCTTTGATCTGCATTCAGATCCTATAGTTCTCTCTCTGGATGTGAAATGTATTTTCCATCACAAGATTTTTAGAATTGTCTTTTATCATTGTACTGCTGAGGAGAACTAAGTCTATCAGAGTTGATCATCACACAATGTTGCTGCTACTGTATTCAATGTTCTCTTGGTTCTGTTCACTTTACTCAGCTTCAGTTCATACAATTTCTTATAGTACAATAATCTTCCATGACATTCATATTGTACAATATGTTCAGTCATTTCCCAATTGATGGGTAATTCCTCCATTTCTAATTCTTTTCTACCATAAAAAGAGCTCCTATGAATATTTTTTTGTACAAATGAGTCTTTTCCTATTTTTTAATGATCTCTTTGGGATACAGACCTGGTAGTGGTATTGCTGGGTCAAAGGATATAAACAAGTTTATAGCCCTTTGGATATAATTTTGAATTGCTTTCCAGAATGGATCAGTTCACAACTCTACCAACAGTACATCAGTGTCCCAGTTTCCTCCAACAACCAATCTAATATATTTGCTGTGTGTTTGTGTGTGTGTGTGTGTGTGTGTGTGTGTGTGTGTGTGGTTGTACCTCAGGGTTGCTTTAACTTGCATTTCTCTAATAGTAATTTAGAGCATGCTTTCATTAGACTATAGATAGCTTTAATTTCTTTATTTTAAAACTGGCTGTTCATAGTTTTGATCATTTATCAACTGGGGAATGACATGTATTCTTATAAATATGACTCAGTTCTCTATATATTTGAGAAATGACACCTTTATCAGAAACACTGGCTGTAAAAATTCTTTCTCAGCTTTCTATTTTGCTTCTAATTTTAGTTGTATTGGTCTTGTTTGTGCAAAAACTTTACAATTTAATGTAATCAAAATTATCCATTTTGCATTTTATGATGTTCCCTTTGTTTAGTCATAAATTATTCTCCAATCCGTAGATCTGACAGGTAAATTATTCCTTACTCTTTTAAATGACTTATGGTATCACCCTTTATGTCTAAATTCTGTACTATTGTATTCCCATTTTGACTTTATCTTAGTATTTGGTATAAGATAGTAGTCTATGCTTCATTTCTGCCATACTATTTTACAATTTTCCCAGAAGTTTTTTGCCAGTTATCCTAGGAACTTAGGAGAAGTTATTGTAGCTTTTACTTTTTCCCCTCTAAGATTCCTCTTCATACTAATCACAACATTCTTTGGTCTAATCAGGTTTGTGCTTCCTTGGCATGTGAACTCTTTGGCTACTTGTAACATCTCTTATTTGACTTAGAAGCCCTGCCTTTTGATTATAATAGTCTGGTGATGAGTGGATTCTTTCTGTTTTTATTTTGTCCTCTTTCTGTAATCTAGGTAATTTTATTTTATGATTTCTTGAAATATAGTATTCAGGTTTTTTATTTATTCATGGTTTTCAGGAAGTCAGCTGATTCCTAAATTATGTCTCCTTGATTTGCCCCCAGTCAGTTGTTTTGAAAGTAGAGAGCTTATGTGTTCTTCTAACTTTTCAGTCTTTTGAGTTTGTTTTGAGTTTGTTTTAATATTTTTGATTACATCATTGAATCATTGAATTGTTTGCTCATACTTTCTATCTTTTGTTCCAGAGTATTAATTACCATTCCAATATTTTTCTTCAAGAGCACTAATTTTTATATCTTACTTCAATTCTTCTATTCAATCTTTCTTTTAGGTCTTTTGCATGGCAATGGGGTTAAATGGCTTGCCCAAGGCCACACGGCTAGGTAATTATTATATGTCTGAGGCCAGATTTGAACTGAGGTCCTCCTAACTCCAGGGTCAGTACTCTATCCACTGTGCCACCTAGGCATCCTTCTATTCAATCTTAAAGTCCTTGTGGTCAAATTCCTTTTCCTCCTCTTATATTAAATATAATGAAGCTGTTATAATCTGGGTTTCCTTCTTAGGCTTGTCTTAATCCAAAGCATTTCATCTTCCTCCCCCATTTTCCACTTTTATTTTACAAAGGATATTAGTCTATGAGTGTGATGCACAATATATCAGATTAAGTTGATATAATGGCTAATTTGCTCAACTATTTTCTTCCCCACTCTCTTTTATTTTTTGTTATAAGGGATGACTCTATGGGAGGGGAAATGTAAATCAAAAGATATTCTTTTTTTTTTTTGGTAAGGCAGTAGGATTAAGTGACTTGCCCAAGGTCACATAGCTAGGTAATCATTAAGTGTCTGAGGATGAATTTGAACTCAGATCCTCCTGAGTGCTCTACTTACTCAGCCACCTAGCTGCCCCTAAAAGATATTCTAAAAAATGAAAACACCCACTGTACTTTTTCATTGTATTGTAAATATTCTTTTATTTATTCATATCTCATGTCTCAGTGGTCAGATTGTAGCTTTGGCTCAGGGCAGGGCTCTGATCAATCTTACCCTCTTGTTCTCTGGATGCTACTACTGTTGATGTTGTTCTGTCATAGTTTGGAATGAGGTATCTGGGTCTTTTTTTTTTTTTTTTAGTTTTTGCAAGGCAACAGGGTTAAATGACTTCCTTAAGGTCACACAGCTCAGCAATTATTAAGTGTCTGAGGCTGGATTTGAACTCAAATCCTTCTGACTTCAGAGCTGTTGCTCTATCCACTCAGCAACCTAGCTGCCCCAATGTCTGGGTCTTGATCCTTTCCCTGTTCTCTTGCCTTATCTAGGGAATTGGGTTGCGAGTTGGGCTCAGGCTCTGTCCTCTGCCTGAATCCTTTATTTACATCTCCATTTACGGTGGTTCAAACAGTTGCCAGTCTCAATCTGTTTTTTTTTTAATGTATCTTTCTTCTTGAGAAAATTCCAACTAGGAATTGTCCCTTTCTGTGGTCCAGTCAGATAGAGGTAATCTTGATGGCTTATGGTCTTGCAGGCTGCTGCCTAGGTACTTCTGTGTGCATCTCCGTCTCCTTCAAACCCTGGTGAATCCATGAAGATCTCAATGGTTTTCAGGCTTCTTGTCAATCCTCTCCACTCTGCAGAGTGCTTGGTTAATGTAATGATGAATTTTGCTGAACTGTTTTCCCCCTCTTTTTTATTCCTTGTTATAAGGGATAGCTGGGGATGGAGAGCTACAGAGTGTTGGGTAATATAAAAACAAAAGAAATCAATAAAATGAAAAATCCATAGCACTCCTTCATTATATTAGGAGTTTTCTTATGTTTGCTCATGTCTTTAGCTTGAGTTTCTGGATTGAGGGCTTTGTGTCAGTGTCCATCTTTGCCCTATCTTGTACTCTTGAAGGGGATACATAAACCTGTTCTTGTCCTTACTGTTGTCTGAATACCACTGCTATTATCCTAATATAATGAGGTAGTTGGACTTGGTTTCCCTCTCTGACTAATCTTCTACAATCCTGGACCCATAAGGGAGTGGGTTTGGCTGCCTCTACCATATTACTATCTTCTTGAGTATCATCCTGGCTCCTACTAGGAATTAGTTTTACCCTGTACTACTTATCTGGTATGTCAGTTGAGTATGGATATAACTTTTCACAATTTTATTGGAATTTCAATCCCTTCATTTTGCAATTAAAGAAACTCAGAACCAAAAATGTTGTTATTTGCCCTGTGGTCAATTAAGTAGCAGAAGGCAGATTTGATTCTGACTTTCTCAATCACCTAAAACACCATTAAAAACTAATTCCTTCAAAATATAGTCCTCAGGTATTAAAGAGAAAGGAATCTGACTAAATATTTTCAATTTTGAAGCAAATTGCTTTAACCCTCTCAGAAGTTTTTAAGCTAGTTATTAGCTAGCTCAAATAAACATTTTAATAGATAGGATATTAGGTGGTCCAATAGACCAAAGTGTAAGTAAGAGCAATTAGGAAGTTATTACTATTGTCTAAGAGAGAGGTAATGAGCACCTGAACCAAAGTGATGATTTTGTGAGTAGACTGGAATAAGAGAGCTAGTGGAGGTAGAAATAATATATTGGCAACCATCTGGTCATGGGAAGTGAGGGAAAGTAAAAAGTGGAGGATATCTATAAGATTAAGAACCTGAGAGAAATGTTTTGCCTTTGACAAAAAGAGAATGTTTGGAAGGGGGTGAGGTTTGGGTTAAAAGACAGTAGGTTCTATTTTGGACATGCTGAATTTGAGATATCTCTGAGATATTTCTTATAAAATATCCAATAGGCAATTGGTGACACAGGTCTGAAATTGAGGAGAGGATTAGGGCTGAATAAATGGTTCTATGGGTCATCCCCACAGAAATGAGCATTAAATTCTTGGGAAGAATGTGATGAGGTGAGAGACATAGAGAGGGAAGGAGAAAAGAGAGAGGGAGAGAAAGATGACAAGTAGGAGATAGAGCCTTGAAAAGAACTGAGTAGAAAGTTTGCATTTTGAACTTTTAAAATTTTGTTGTCATTATGGAAGTGTATAATTTACATCAACCTTTTTTATATGAAGAGGCTGCATGACAAATTGTAAGGAGTATTGGGTTTGGAGTCTAACAAATTGAATTTGAATCCCCGCTCTGTAACGACTACCTGTGAGACTTCAGGCAAATTATTTAGCTTCTCTGGCCCCCTAGCTTTTTCATATGTAAAACAAAAGGGGTTGAACTAGATGATCTCTAGGGTTCCCTTGAACTCTGTGTCTATGATACAGCGATTTCTTCAGAATGCGTTCATTTTATGCATTACTTTTTGTTCTCTTTAGATGTTTTACTTTGACCACTAGAGGGCTCCCATATACAGAATATTGTATAAGATAAATTTTCCAAATGAAAAAGCCAAGAGAAACGCAATCAATTTACTAGCTTGAATACAGCCAAAAGTTGAGCATCTGAAAACATTTTAAATGGAGGGAATTTCTTCACAAACAAGACAATGCACGATATCTCCACATCTGTGATAAATTTATCATAATTATTCACTTGCATCTATTATTTATTATTTATCAATAATTTGTGTTCTTATCAATCTAATTAGAATAAATTATAACGATCAGTTGTTCATTGGTAAATATAGAAGTATAATTTATCAGATGAATGGACATTTGGAAGTAGAAATCCTCATTACTGACTTTGAAGAGTAAGTCTGGTAGCTTGACAATTGCCAGATGTGTGGGAGTAAGGATATGAAAATTATGAGAATCTAGCAAAGACCTTCTAGGAAAAACTAGATTCAGTCACATTCACTTTCCATAACAATAAGAAGAGATGGGAAACTTCCCAGAAATCTTTTGATTCAAATAAAAAACAGTGGAACTATAGACTCCAAAATATTCATGGCAACATTCTTTGTTGGCAGGAAAAAGTTTGAAACAAAGTAGCTGCTCATTATTTGAAGAATATCTAAATAAACTGTGCTATGTGATTGTAATGGAATATTATTTAACAAGCAATAATGATGCATAAATGTGACAAATTCACAGAAACATGGGAAGGTAGATGAACTGATACTGAATGAAAAGATTGAACCAATATAACAACATGTATGACTACAACAATATAAGGGGAAAGATCCCTAAAAGGAACCTGAACTTTAAAGTCTGAAGCTGTCAGTTGCAGTTCATTGTGGGGGGTATTTTCCTTTACTTATATTACTTTGTACAAGGGAAGGTTCAGTTGTTGGGACTTGAGTTAACATCTCCATCTCCACCCCCAAACTAAAAACCTTTCATTTCACTGATGAGGAAACGAGGGCACAAATAGTTTAAGTCGCTTGTGAGGTCCTCAAGGTCAGGGCCTATCTTTGTTTCACCATGCATAGGATATAGTACTAAGGTACCTAATAAAAGCTTTTGACTTACTGAAAACTCTGATTAGAATCCAGGTTATTTGACTGCAGATCTGACAATTTTTTCTATGACATCACATTGTTTCCTAAATTGTGGATGGGAGGTAAAAGGAAAGTAAACTTCCTATAACCTTCCTAGGTTTAAATTTCATTATAGTGGAGTGATTTTTCAGCAATAATATATGATTAAGGAGAACTATGATATATAAAGATATTCTTTTGAATGTAATAACTAAGCAAAATCAATCAATCAACACATACAACATTGGGTAGAGATTTGGTTATTGTCAAAGTAAAAGAAATGATGTAGTGAGATACAGGTTGAGTCAGAATGAATGTTAAGCAAAAGGATAAAATGGAACATTGGCTCCTATAATTATATTTGATCTTATCTTTAGAAGCTGAAGCTCTTTTCTTTGAATAGTCTTGAACCACTTTGCTTTCTTTATTCTGTCTCTATAGTGTTAGAAGAATCTTAGATGAGGATTGCATTTTATAAAAAATTAAGGTCTAAAGATGCAATGTATTTTATCATTATTGTTCCTGTCTTATTTTGAACTGGGAAAGACAGGATGAAAATTGTCTTTCTTAAATTTGTATCTAATCACCGTCTTCTTTATTGTCCTCTTGAAAGTGACAAATTAACCTTCTTTGAAAAACAAAATCCTCAGACCTCCAGTGAGGCACAAAACTGAAGAGGGAGGAGCAGATTCCCCCTTCTTTGCCTTTGGCTGAATATATGTTGCTTTCTACCCTTTTGCCCCCCCCCCCCCCCCCCCCCCCCACTGACTAGGCCTGCATTAGGTTTCATTGAGCTGCCCTTTTCTATCTAATGGTGACTCAG
Organism: Macrotis lagotis; assembly: GCF_037893015.1. Classification (NCBI taxonomy): domain Eukaryota; kingdom Metazoa; phylum Chordata; class Mammalia; order Peramelemorphia; family Peramelidae; genus Macrotis; species Macrotis lagotis. The sequence continues at coordinate 263,337,388 of NC_133661.1, read as the reverse complement.
ACACTAATTGTTTTTTCCTCACTAGTCACCTGTGGGCTCTGGCAGTAATCTAGAAGCATCTGTTCTAAATCCTTCTGGATTACAGGAATTAAAGGCCCCAATTAGAGACCTGGGGTCCTGCAAGTGTAAATCCATTTAACCTTAATTCACTGGGGGGCCCTTGTCCAGATAGGAGGCTGTTGTCCTCCACCTTCCCTGCTTCCTAGAAATGTGGTGTACAGAAATATGCTTTCTAAAATGTTTATATATGCACACATATACAAGCACATACATATGTCTATACAAATGTACACTGGTTTACATACTAGTAGATAGGTCTACATACATGTGATTTAAAGAAAAAATCATTCCAACCTTAGATAATTTAATGTAAAAAGGTATGTAAATAACTTTCTAGTCTTTACAAAAATAAAATAACCCTAATAATAATCTGTAAAATGAGCTGGAGAAGAAAATGACAACCCAGTTCAGTATCTTTGCCAAGGAAATCCCAATGGGATTAGGAAGAGTCAGACACAACTGAAAATGACTGAACAACAAAAATAATGATAAAATACTCAAATTTATATAATGTTTTATTATTTACTGGAGACACTCCTCACATTTCCATGAGGTAGTTATTGTGAGAATTATTATTCCCAATTAACAGAAGAACTTTAGAGAAAGTGACTCACCCCACACACATGTAAGATGAATATTAGAAGAATAATTATCCCTATTTTATACATAAAAACAAATTAGAAATTTTAAGCAATTAAAAGTACATAAACTGCTTTAAAACCTTTTTGATCATAAATCCAAGGGAGTTGATTTATGAATAATCATTTGGATCTTGAGACTAGTAAAATTCAGAATCACCTTAGACTAGAATTTCTAAAAGTCCTTTTAGAGATTGATGATATGAATACAATGAGTAGGTTAGCTATTTTTTAAACCAACAATATTTTTTAAAATGGCATTTGCTATTAACTCTCATGAACAAACATATTTTATTACAATATCTGACAGAAAGTTTGACCTGCATGCCAGCAGGGAGAAAGGCAAAGACATCTCTTTAGCATGTACCATGTGCCAGGCACCATGCTAAACCTAATTCATGTCCTGATCCAGGATGATCCTGGAGGATAAAGTGAGGTTGGTGACTTAGCACAGCCCCCCCCCCCGCCCCCCCCCATTCAAATTCAATTCATATTCATGTCATGTCATTGTCTCTCTGATATCATATCTTCTCTGAGATCGAAGGACAAACACTATTGTCAATATGCTACATGTTTACATATCTCATGTGATTTTTACAATAACCTTGCAAAGGAGATACTGTTACTATCCCTATTTTACAGGAGAGAAAACTGAGACAAATAGGATAAGGGACTCTCCCAGGGTCACATGGCTAGTAAGAATATGAGGTCAGATTTGAACTCCAATCTTCCTGACTCTAAGTCAAGCACTCCATCCCTTTGACACCTCCTCTTCCCATTGTTATGATAGGAATCATACTAGGAAATGTGGTGCTACCAGATAATTATATTTGATCTTATCTTTAGAAATTGAAGCTCTTTTCTTTGAATAGTCTTTAACCACTTTGCTTTCTTTATTCTGTCTCTATAGTGTTAGAAGAATGTTAGATGAGGATTGTATTTCATAAAAATTAAGGTCTAAAGATGCAATGTATTTTATTATTATTGTTCCTGTCTTATTTTGAACTGGGAAAGGAGAGTGTTAAGGAGAGTGTTAAGTACCACCATCTCAGGAGCAGAGAACATTACTGCAAAAAAATTTTTCCCAGTTAACTGTTTCCCTTATGATTTTAATTTTATTCTCTTTGTATCTGCAAAAAATATTTCAATTTTAAGTAATAAAATTGTCTATTTTATCTTCTGTGATCTTCTCTCTGCCTTGTCTGGTCAAGAATATATATATATATATATGTATATATATATACATATATAACTATATAAGATATTTTCTATATTGCTCCTCTAACTTCTTTATTTATGTTGTAACCTGTTGTTCATCATTTTGGAGTTTATTGTGGTAGAGGATGTAAGAAGTTGGTATAAAAGTAATTTATACCAGAACATTGTCAAGTTTTCATAGTACGTTTTATTCAATAGGGAGACTTTATCTCAGTATTTTCTATCTTTGGTTTTAAGAGTATACTAGTATTTTATTTTGCTTTGTGCACTAATATGTTCTACTGATTGACTCTTTTTTAAAAAATTAGTATAAAATACTGTTGATGATTCCTTTTTATAGTATAGGTAGAGATCTGATATTTGTAGACCCCCTTTAATTTCTACTTTTTTTCATTATTCCCCTTGAGAATATTTTGTTCTTCTAGTTGAATTTTAAATTATTTTTTCTAGCTCAGCAGTGTAATTCTGTGGTAGTTTGATTGCTATGACATTGAATAAGTATATAAATTCAGGTAGTATTGTCATTTTTATTATACTGACCTGGCCTAAACATGAACAATTAATATTTCTCCAATTATTTAGGGCTATTTCTCTAAAGAATGTTTTGTAGTTGTATTGATTGTATTCCACTGTGTATCTTGGCAGGTAGACAATCAAATATTTACTAGCTACAATGACTAGAAGGCTGGACTTGGAGTCAGCAAGATCTGAGTTAAAATATTGCCTCAGATATTCATTATTTGTGTGACCTTGAAGAAGTTGTTTAATTTCTATAATCCTCATGTTTTTTTCTTTTTCTTTTTGCAAGGCAATGGGGTTAGGTGATTTGCCCAAGATCATACAGCTAGGCAATTATTAAGTGTCTGAGGTTGGATTTGAACTTAAGACCTCCTGACTCCAGGGCTGGTGCTCTATAGTTGCCCCCCCCATTCTCAATTTTTTCACCTGCCAAATAAAGTTAACAAAAATCATTTACTTTTTCAGTGTTGTAAGAATAAAATGAATATTTGTAAGAGCTTTGTAAATCTTAAAGTGTTATTATTTTTATTATGATGATAATTGTTACTATATTTTGAAATTATTTTTAATGGAATGTTTCTTCCCATTTTTGTTGGGTTTAAATGGTAGTATATATAGAAAGACTAAAGATTTGTGTGTTTTTTTTTTATGTCCTGCTACTTTGCTGCTTAATTATTTTACCGGTCTTTCATTACTTGAAGAAAGTGATAGGCTTTCCCCCTCTTTTTCTATGTTTATTCCTTTATTTTCTTTTGTCTTATTGCTAAAGTTAGTATGTCTAATTTTATATAAAATTACAGTGTTGATAATGGACATCCTTGATTAATCCCTAATCTTACTAGTAAAATCTCTAGTTTTTCTCTATTACTTGTAATAATGATTATGGATTTTAGATGGATTCCTTAACACATTAGCAACATGTCTCTTGTGGTTCTTATCAGAAATAAGTGTTGAATTTTGTAAAAAGTCTTGTTAGCATTTATTAATATCATTATTAATTTTTGTTATTAATATGGTCTATTATATTTATACTTTTCAGTATATTAAAGCAATTCTTCATTACTGATATAATTTAAATTATGTATTGTATATAATCTACCAGGAAAAAAGTTGTGGACCAGAGAGTGTTTTCCTGGAAAGACTGTTTTACCTAAAATTCAGCGATTTTTTTCTTATTTATGTATAGGAAAACTCCTATTTTCTAATCATTTATTGTCCAAATTACAGAAAGACAAATCTATCTTAAGTACTGTTATTAATTATCCCAATTTTAAAAATAGATCTATTCATTAGCCTATTTAGGATAATAAGAAAGACTAAACAGATAGCTTTTTCTCTTTGACCAATTCAAATAAGAGAAGGAAAGAGAAGAAGCTAGTACTTGGCTCAGGAAGTGATAACTGGAAAGCAACCAAGACTGGCTAATAGATTTGAGGGATTTGTACATTGTTTTTATCCATTAATAGATATTTGATGATATCCATTGCCTCAGCAATAATAATTTTTGCTTGCAAGTGCATGCTCAGAACTGAAGAGTCCAGATGGAACTGAGTTGGTCCTGGCTAGAATTTCTAGGGATTGCCTTTTGGGTCAGGAGTAGCCAATAAGAACTAATGATGGTAGTTAAGGTAAGTGTTACAGAGTATTAGTTCTTCCTTTCATTTTTTTTGTGATGTTCTGAATTTTACAATTTTTCCCCCAACCTCACTTCCCTCCCCACACCCCTCCACAGAAGGCAGTCTGATAGTCTTTAGATTATTTCCATGCTATACCCTGATCAAAATTGAATGTATTGAGAGAAAAATCATGTCCTTAAGGAAAAAAATAAAATATAAGAGACAGCAAAATTATGTAATACATAAGATACCTTTGTTTTTTTAAATGGAAGGTAATAGTCTTTGGTCATTACAGAGTATTGGGCCAGAAGACTAGGCATATAAGTTATGTTTAGAGGGAGAATTTGTGACCAGACAGGCATAGAGAAGATCACAGAAGATAAAATAGACAGTTTTGATCACTTAAAATGGAAACAGTTTTGCATATATGAATATGCACATAGTTTGGATGGGCGAGAGATCTGTATACTTGTTTCAGAGCTAGGAGCTAGGGTATGAAGCAATACCAAGAGAAGGGAGGAACATAGCAGATCCTAGAAAAAAATAAAACAGAACTAAGTTCATCAGAAAGCATGGGAAAGAGTTGGGAAAGTCAGAAGAACATGTGTGGTCATAGATTGAAACCATAACAAGACAAAAAGTGGCCATGCCCCAACAACTGGGAGAGATGTGAGTTGATAATAATATTTTTTTCAAAGCATTGTTATTTAACATTTAATAGCACAATGGTCAACTAGGCCTTCTTTTGGTATGAGTGATTTCTTCCAATCTAGATTGGAGGTGAGGCAGAGCCAAGAGTAGATCAGGGGTAAGCATCTAGCTGAACTCTCCCAACATTCCTTTCTACCTAACTTTAAAATAATGCCTAAAATCAAATTTTGAAATGAAAGAACCAACAAAACGTCATATTGAGACATTTTTCCAGTGTAAGAAAACTTGAGTCAGTGGGAGAAATCTATAAAATCAGGGTGGGAGGGCCGTCTGAAGTGAGTGTTTACTCACATAGCAGTAGCAATAGTGATGGCAGCAGCAGCAGTTCTCAGTCCAGAGAGGGCAAGGGAGGGGTTCAGACAGTTGATCAAAAATAAATGACAGGGGCGGCTAGGTGGAGTAGTGGATAAAGCACCGGCCCTGGAGTCAGGAGTACCTGGGTTCAAATCCGATCTCAGACACTTAATTACCTAGCTGTGTGGCCTTAGGCAAGACACTTAAGTCCGGTTGCCTTGCAAAAGGACTAAAAAAAAAAAATAAAAAAAATAAATGACAGGGGGGGCGGCTAGGTGGCGCAGTGGATACAAATCCGGTCTCAGACACTTGGTAATTACCTAGCTGTGTGGCCTTGGGCAAGCCACTTAACTCCATTGAGCTGCAAAAACAAATAAATAAATAAATAGATAGATAGATTAGATTAGATAGATAGACAGACAAACAAATAAATGAATAAATAAATAAATAAATAAATTAAAGGGAACAGTCCTTGACATTTGTTCAAACTCCATGGCTCTTTATCTGGATACAGATGGTATTCTCTATTGCAGACAGCCCAAAATTGTCCCTGGTTTTTGCACCGATGGAACGAGCAAGTCCATCAAGGTGGACCATCACCCCCATGTTGCTGATAGGGTGTACAGTGTTTTTCTGGTTCTGTTTATCTCACTCAGCATCAGTTCATGCAAATCCCTCCCTCAATTCCCATCCCGAAGAGAGCCTAGAATTGAGGAGGATATTCATAGTTTATTTCAGCATTAATTCTCTGACAGGCACTGTGCTTGTTATAGAAATATAAACCTTTCCTTTCAGAGCCCTTAAATTCTAAGGAGGAACACATGAACACATTTAGCTATATACAAATCATATATATTACATATCAAAAATATTGAGCAGTTACAAAGTATTCTTGGAGGGAAAAGCATTAGTAGTTGGGAAGATCAGGAAAGAAAGGCTACATGAAACAGGAATAATCCAGGTTAAAGCAAAAATGTTCAGTGTCTCTACTATTGTTTTACGCAGTCCTAGAAATTCATTCTATAGAATTAAGACAAGAAAAAGCAAATTGGGGGAAAAAGCATACTTATTTCTGTTTTCAGATAATAAGATAGTTGGCTTAAAAAAAATCAATGGGGAGGGGGTGGCTAGGTGGCGCAGCTAGGTGGCGCAGTGGATAAAGCATCGGCCCTGGAGTCAGGAGTACCTGGATTCAAATCTGGTCTCAGACACTTAATAATTACCTAGCTGTGTGGCCTTGGGCAAGCCACGTAACCCCATTTGCCTTGTGAAAACCTAAAAAGAAAAAAATCAACCAAAAAGTATATCAACAATTAAAAGTTTGCAAAGTAGCAAGACACATAATAAATCCACACACACAAATTAACATATCAGTTTATATTAACAAATTCAGAAGGAAGAAATAGGAAAATAAATTCCATTTAAATTAATGACAAAATGCATTAAATATCTTAAACTATTAATTTTAACATAGGATGCCTATAATATAAAAACAATTTTCATAAAAATTCAGTTCAGTAATTTTCAGTCATGTCTGACTCTTTGTGATCCCATTTGGGAGTTTCTTGGCAGAGAATCTGGAGTGGTTTGAATTTCTTTCTCCAACTCATTTTATAGATGAGGAAACTGAATCAAAAGGGGTTAAATGATTCACAGAGGCTCTGTGGTCTATATTTGAATATAGGAATCTTTCTGACTCCTGGTCTTGTACTCTATCCCCTGCCCTACCTAGCTAACCCCATTTCATAGAAATAAGGGAAAACACATCATTGGGAAGATAGTCAGTGTTCATGACTGGGGATATCAGTATATTTTTATTATACTCTCCAAATTTCTATGCAAATTGGTGTTATTCCAATTAGGTTTCCAAAGCGGGTAAGCCCAAGAAGAACTTGGTAAGGTCTTCTCGAATTCTTTTTGTGTGTCTCTCTCATAATATTAATTCTTCAATAAGGCATGAAATTGCCTTAAACCAAAGTCCTTAGCTCGCTACTTTTAACATCATTTGGAGGATGTCTGAGTTACAGTCTTTGATTTGGAGTGTAAAAGGAAGCATAGGAATAAACCAGGACTGAGGAAGTTGTTGGATGAACACAGGCTCCAGTTCTCTCATGGAGGCCCATAGAGTCACGTGGCCACTAAGAGCAGTGACCATCTCTAGAGAACACTTCTTAAGACAATTTAAAAAATCTTCACTGCTGGAGTGCCAAACCTGAGACAGTAGCTGCTGCTGAGATAATACCTGCAGTCCAAGGATGCTGAATATATGTCAAGTGGGAATAGTCCAAATGACCAGTCAACCAATGCCCTCTAAGGAATAGGTTAAAAAATGAGGCTTTGCATAATATACACCATAAATGAGATTGCCCACATGAATTGCAGAAGAGCTGAATTCTAAGTATTTCCCTCCTGCCCTCTACAGAGGTGGGAGAAGATAGTTGTTGCAGAGATCTGAAGATTCATCACCAGCCTAGACGAAATGTTAGAGGGAGTGTTATTTTGGCTCCTCAATTCATCATCCTAGACCTTGGCCAATTGAACTACACACACACACACACACACACACACACACACACACACACATTACTTTAATCTGTGGTTTGTGCTTTTGGATTTTACTTTCATTTTTAGCAATGTGGTGGTGGTACTTAAAATAAAAATCTTTCAATTAAAGGTGAAAATTCATAGGGAATTTTTTTTTTATTCCAGGTAGCTTGATTCCCCCAGCTGCATCATACTGTTAGGTGGTAAATAGCAAGAAAACACATTTTATGTATAAGAATATTCAGAAGCATTAATTACAATAACAAAAAACTAGGAAAAGAACATTTACTTCTAGAATGGGAACGACTGAACACTGAACAAACTATGGATTAAATGAGACATTATATGTAAAAATTCTTGGGAATACTAAAAGCACTATATAAATGTTATCTCTTATCATGATATAAAACAGTAATGGAATAAAGAATGATGACTTTGAGGAATTCAGGGAAAACAATATAATATTTGTATGAATTAAGAGAAAAAAACAAAACAAAGCCAAAAGAATGCACACAGCAAATAGAACTGTTGAGGGGAAATTTAATAATTTATCAGGGAATGCCTGGGATTAGATTAATGTGGAATCTTCCCTTTTGATCCTCAACACTTTCCTATCTTTCATCTCCCCTCCCCACTCCACCCCTTCTTCAGTTTGTGAGGAAAGGTGGAAATTCTTGCTTCAGATACTCTCATTCAAAGCAAAACAACCCAATTACATCCCAGGACTATGGCACTATAGGTCAAGTTGCCATTTCCCCCTGCTATTTTTGGGGAACTTATTAATGCTGATTATTAATGAAAAATAATAAATCTTATAGTTCAATATTTACCATAACATCTTTTAATATAGGATGTGTGTGTGTATGTGTGGAGAGAAACAGACAGAGAGACATGGTGGGGTGGGGGAGAATAATCATAGATGACATTAGCACTGGTGGGGGGGGGGACTGAGAAAAGCATCCTAAAGGTAGCATTTGGGGTGTCTTGAAGAAAACCAGGACAATCAAGAGGTAAAAATGGGGAAAAAGAACTTTCTAGGCATGGGAGGTAGCGAGTGAAAAGGGGGATGGAATGTTGTGTGGAATGTGTAAGAAGAAAAAGGAAGGGAATGTAGTATTGGAAGATCAAGAGGCCAATGCCACTAAATTATAGAGTAGGTGACAGAGTACATGATGGGGAGTAAAGCGTAGGACAACTGGACATATAGATAAGGGACAGGTTGTGAAGGGTTTTAAAAGCTAAACAGACAATTTTGTATTTGACTCTAGATGTAGTGTGCAGCCCCTAAAGATTAATAATGTTTGTCCTTCATTCTTGAAGAAGACCACATCACCAGGGAGGTGATGCCATGACAAACACATGAATTGAATTTGAGTGAGGGGTGCTGTGCTAGTTTACCAACCTTGCTCTCTCTTCCAGAGCCATCTGAGTCCAGTGACCAGATATGAATCAGGACAACTGGAGATGATTCTGAATGTGAGGCAATCAGGCTTAAGTGACTTGCCTAAGGTCACACAGCTAGTAAGAGTCAGGTGTTTGAGTTGGATTCAAATTCCTGTCCTCCTGACGCTAAGGCTAGTGCTCTATACATTGTGACACCTTATTGACCACTAGCAGACATGTATTTTAGAAAGATCACCTTGTCATCTAAGTGAAGAATTTACTAGAATAGGAGATGACTTAAGACCAATTAGAAAGCTATTGCAAAAGCCATTTCCTCTCCTCCCTCTCCTCCATCTCTGAGATGATGAAGATCTGCACCTGGGTGGTGGTTGTAGGAGTGCAGAGAAGAAGACACAATGGCTGGCACATAGTAGGTGCTTAATAAATGCTGATTGATTGATTGAAGGTAGAAACCACAAAACTTGTCTGAATATTAGATGTGAGAGTGAAATAGAGTGAGGGGTTAAGAATAACACTAAGCCTTAGAGTCTGAGAGATTGGAATAGTGTTGTAGCCTTGACAATCAATATTAAGGAAGTCTGGAAGAGGAAAAGGTTTGGGAGTAAGATAATGAGTTCAATTTTTGATGTGTTGAGAATGAGATCAGAGACATTATTGAGGAGAACAGAAATGATCATAGAAAAAGCTAAAAATGATTAAGTAAGCTGGACAAGGTTGGGGGTAGGGAAGTGAGCCTTTTGTTCAACATTTCACCATTTTTTCAGAAGTGTTACATTACATTGATTTTTACTCTTCTTACTAACATTTTAGTTACTATACATCTGAAATGTTTCCTGATGTTTGAAGGTAGCAGGAGATAGGACGGTACAACCACCCAAATCCTTCTAATCCTATATTGATTTTTTTTAGGTTTTTGCAAGGCAAATGGGGTTAAGTGGCTTGCCCAAGGCCACACAGCTAGGTCATTATTAAGTGTCTGAGGAGGGATTTGAACCCAGGTACTCCTGACTCCAGGACTGGTGCTCTATCCACCGCGCCACCTAGCCACCCATGATTCCTATCTGTTTTATAACTTCATTTAGAGTTGATCACAAGCAAATGTTGTCTCCTCTAAACAACTTCATCAGTTTATATATTTAAATCTTCAGGCTTTCCTATATAACATTGTCAGAGCAAATATAATCTTAGAATGTTAGGAGGGATCTTAGAAGCTTTGTACTCAAAACACTTCATTTTATAGATGAGCAAACTGAGACCTAGATAATGAAATGACCTGCTCATGGTCACACAACTGATGACTGGCAGTTCCTTTCTTCCACTCCAGTTTTCTTCACATTATATCATGCTGATGGGGGAACCCAAAAGTAACCAGTCATCATTCAGAGTTACTCAGGTCTGGTTGTGTTAATCACTGGAGAAGGGAGAAAGAAAGGCAAAGTAAGGATGCATTTTTTAAAGAGGAGGTTAATTAAATGGGAAATAAGGAGAAATCTTCCTTTTCACCTAATTTCCACTAACCTAGTAAAGTCCTTGATACCACCTATTAAAACAATTTTAAAATCCTCCTAGTAGGGGGTGGCTAGGTGGCACGGTAGATAGAGCACCAGCCCTGGAGTCAGGAGTACCTGAGTTCAAATCCGGTCTCAGACACTTAATAATGACCTAGCTGTGTGGCCTTGGGCAAGCCACTTAACCCCATTTGCCTTGCAAAAAAAACTAAAAAAATCATCCTAGTGGATGATTATACCTGCACTAGCTCCAATTCATCATTTTAATAGATTAAAATGTAAATGTTTGTATTTATATGCTTTGAATTTTTATTCATGATTTTAACTTTTATGTTGCAAAATCATTTCAAGATTTAAACTGCCCTAGACTCTAGTACTGAAAATGGTTATGTGACAATAACAGTTTCATTGATTGTTAACCTAGAGAGTATGCAACATTCTCTGCTGAGTTGTGCTTCATTATTTGTTCTCTAGAACAAAAATTAGTCAGCACAGTTATTCAGAGTTCAAATTCATGTCAACCAAAAAATATCTGCTAGGTACCAGATGCTAGGTGCTGGATATACAAAGATAAAAATGAAAGTGTTCCTGCCCTCAAGGAATTTAGATTTTAATTGATATTTATATTTTATATATGTTATATGATATACATGTCAATATATGCAAAATGTCATACATTTATAAAATATAAATGAATGTATGTAGAATATTGATTTGTCTATATACTTATAAATACACATGTGTATGCATATATAAATATATGTACAAACACACACACACACACACACACATATATATATGTACACACACACACATATATGTATGTACAAATATTTAATACAAGGTGCTTTGGAGAGGGAAAGTGCCAGCAATTGGAGTTGGGGAATTAGGGGAGTTTTCATGTAGGAACTAGAACTTGAACTTAGCTTTAAAAAACAACAATAGCCAGGAATTCTAAAAGCCAGAAGGAAGAAGGGAGTGCATCCTAGAAATGAGATGCACCCAATAACAGAGGTGGGGGGAGAAAGGAGAGGAGGTGTTGTACAAAGAACGAAGTAGGCCAACTTGGCTAGACCATAGAGAGCATGGAGGGAGAAAATGTATAAGAAAGTTTAAAAGATGGTTGGAACCAGGTTATGAAGGGTTTTAAGTTCCAAAGAAAGGAGTGTGTATTTGGTCCTACAGTCAATAAGGAACCCCTGGAGTTTATTGAGTAAGGGAGTGATGTGGTTAGAAAAATCACTCTGACAGCTGTATGAAAAATGTATGAGAGAACTTTTTTTAGTGTGCTTTTTGAAGAAGTACCTGGTGACATGCAAAAACTCTCAGGGTAGCTCCCCCAGGAATTGGCTACTCTGTGGGTATGCAGCCCTAAAACTATAGCTCACCAGTACCCACTAATGTATTTATATCTAACAATCATGTATTGTATAGAATTAGTTTAAAGCAATAGATATGAAAAGTAGCAACAAAGCATGTTCTGCTATACCTGGGGTGAATTGTGCCACAAATATTCTCATCAATGAGAAGATGGACAAACATAGGGAAAATATGTAGAAGGATGTATGTGGATGAGGGAATATGTATAACTAAAAGATAAATGTGGAGAGGCACACGTGTAGGAAGCACACAGCCATAGTGCATTTGTGGAGGGAGAACCTAATGCCTGTGATGTTACAAGGTTGCTGAAATCATCTAGTGATGCCTTCACATTGCTTCTACTAGGTCTATTTCCCACTAGGCTTGTAGTAATCACTGGTTTTGTAGTCTCCCCTGGACTGGTCTGAGCATCTTCACTGAATGCTGTTTAGCAGTAGTAGACTATGATGATGATGATGATGATGATGGTAACTAGCCATTTGTATCACACTTTAAGATTTGAAGTGTTTTGTATGTATTATCTCAAATGATCCTTATAACTTAGAGTATGTGCAACATTCTCTGCTGAGTTGTGTTTCATTATTTGTTCTCTGGAACAAAAAATTGGTCAGCACAGTTACTCAGAGTTCAAATTTAAGTCAACTAAAAAACATCAACTGTGAAGTAGCTATGTCTAGGTAGTGTGCTAATAAATGTTTAACAATAGACTCTCTGGGGGAAATCGTACATACTTTATCATTTTTTAAGCCTAGACAACAAACAAAATAAAACATCAAACCCTGGTTTATGGTTTGCTGATTTCTGAATGTAAATGCCCTCACTGAAAATTTAACAGTGGGACCAAGTGGAACTGACTCCAGCATTCCTCTGGTTTAATCTCTGCTGGATGCTGCTCTGATGAATGACTCCCTCCCTCTAGCTTCTGACTCAAATGAAATCCTTGGCTAGTTCTTCCTTGAGAGAAATTCTCTGTGAGATTGAAGTCCATAGACTTTCCAGATCTTTTAGAAAAAGCAGAAATCTTTACCTGATATGAGTAACAAGCTTCTCTCAGATCCTCCTATTCTTCTAGGTAAAGGGAATCTAGGAGCTTTCATTGATTGTGATGGAGTTATGGGACGGGGATTAATCATGTTACACAGTTATTCCTAATTGTGTATTAGGAATGTTGTCTTGACATCTGTGAGAAGGATAGATTGAAGTGGGAAGGAACTTGAGACAGGGAGACTAAGAGGAGCGATAATAGTACAGGTGACAGGTGATCAGACCCTGATTTAGATTCTGTGTAAGTAAATAATATGGCACATATCTCAATCATGCTGTGGATATAGAAGTGACAAGATTAAACAACTGATTGGATATGTGGACTATATGAGAGCAAGGATTTAAGGAAGACAACAAAGTTGTAAAGTGCTCATTTGAAGTATTGTGGCACTCTTTTTTTTTTTGGTTTTTGCAAGGCAGTAGGGTTAAGTGACTTGCCCAAGGTCACATGGCTAAGTAAGAATTAAGTGTCTGAGGCCGGATTTGAATTAATTCCTCATGCTTTATCTACTGGATTGTAGTAGTCTTGACAGTATTTGGGAATTTCAGAAAAGTAAACTTTAGTGGGGAGTAGGGAGAATAATGAATTGGGAATTTCCACCCAAGATAGCTGCCTGAATGGAAATGGATTGCCTAGGAGATATACCTGCTCCAGCAAAAATTTAAATTCATTCCAGAAAGGAAAAATAATAAAAAATCCAATAAGAAATTACAGTAAGTGATTACTTCCATTTTCATAATTGCATCAAAAGTCACTCTTTGCATTAATTTGGGAAGCAGGAAAGGAGATTTCCAGAAAAAGTTAGTGCCAGTGCCAGCAAATAAACCTGGAGCTTCCCAGCAGAAGTAGACACAGAAACACAAGAGGCTTGCAAGGCTATGTCTGATAGCATCAAAAATTGAGAGCTCCTCCAGAAGGCTCCAGGGAGGTCAGAAACCCACACAAGGAGGGTATTGGAACCCCTGGATATCAACAACAAAAATTGTGATGTAGCAGCAGTCCAAGTACATAAGGGCTTCTAGATCATTAGTACACTAGACATCCTGAGTTGTCTGAAATCAAGCATTCTGAACCTCAAAGATGGGATAGGGGTCTAAACCCAAGGGGGAGAATTCAGCATAGGAAACCAGATGACAGAGGGTAAGATGAAACAGGGTTGGCCATCCTATCTGGCAGGACAGCAGAGAGAAACTTGATCCTCAAACAGACTCAATTCAGGAACTAAGAGTGGCATGAAAGGAATAAATCAAAGAAGAAACTGAAGAACATAAATATTATAGATCTAGAGATGCCCAAATTCTCTCCAGGAGAGAGTAATTCTTACAGTTTAAAGCAGAAACTTGAAGTTTCAATAAATGGATTTTGTACAAGAACTACATGAATAAATGAATTAAGAAATTTAAAAAATGAAACAAAAGTTCTTGAGGAAAGTATTAGAAAAAGGAGTAAGTAGCTTAAAAGATTGTAAACTTCCCCCCCCAGAAATAAAATACATGAAAACTAGTAAAGAGCAAACAGAGATCAACGATTCCATGATATAGATCCATGAGATTAGAACAAAATAAAAAGATTGGGGAAAAAATGGAAGAGAGGTAAGATAATCTGGTTTCATAAGAAATCACGAGCAAGGGGCAGCTAGGTGTCATAGTGGATAAAGCACCGGCCCTGGAGTCAGGAGTACCTGGGTTCAAATCCGGTCTCAGACACTTAATAATTACCTAGCTGTGTGGCCTTGGGCAAGCCACTTAACCCTGTTTGCCTTGCAAAAAAAAAAAAAACCCTAAAAAAAAAGAAAGAAATCACGAGCAGGTGAATGAATTTACATGAACTGAGTATTGCTGAGTGAAGTGAGCAGGATCAGAACATTTTATACAGCATTAACAACAAAGTGTGATGATCAACTATGATAGACTTAGCTCTTCCTAAAATACAGTGACCAATGACAATTCCAAAAGAATATGATGGAAAATGCCATCCATATCCAGAGAAAGAACTATGAAATCTGAATGCAGACCAAAGTATATTATTTTCACTTTTTAAAATTTGGAATTTCTTTTTGTTTTTTTTTTCCCTTTTTTCTTCTAATTCTTCTTTCACAACATGACTGAAATGGAAATATAGTTAACATGATTGTACAGGTTTAACTTATATCAGATCTCTTTCTGCCTTAGGGTGAAGAGAGGGAAGGGAGGGAGGGAGAAAAATGTGGAACTCAAACTCTTATAAAAATATATGTTGAAAATTATCTATACACGTAATTGGAAAAAATCAAATGCAAAAATAAAAATTTTCTGGTAAACAAGTTAAAGATATATAATTTAAGAATCATTGAACTTTCAAAACTATAGTAAGAAAAAAGGCCAGGACACTATTTTAAGAATCATAAGTGAAATTCTTAGATTATTAGGAGCAGGAAGCAAAATGAAGATAGAAAAGATCTACTCACTGACCACCTCTGGAAAGAAATCTCCAAGAAAAAAAAATCCCAGGAATATCATAACCAAAATCACAGATATTTTATATTAAAGAAAAAATACTATAAGTATTCAATAAGAAATAAATTTAAGATTCAAGGACCCACGTCAAACCAAGTCAGAATCACACAATATCTGTCAACTGCTATTTAAAAGGAGAGGAGATCTAGGAATACAATATTCCAAAGGCACAATACACAAAATACACTTATAACCAAAATTAGCTTGCAAAATTGAGCATAATCTTACAGATTAAAAAACCACCACAACCAACAACAATGACAACAAAAATCTTGAGTCTTTAATGGAAGGGCTTTCAAACTTTTGCAATGAAAAGACCAGAACTGAGAAATCTTGAAACATGAAAACAAGAGTCAAGAGAAATCTAGAAATATAAATTTATTTGAATAATTGAAAATAGGTATAAGACGATGTGTTGAAAACATTCTAATAGAAGGAAAAGAAATGACTGTCTCTTTAAAAGTCAGATGTCTTCAGAAGATATTAAAAAGAATTAAATATTAAAAACAGAGGGAATTGATCAGGTTTTTTGGAAAGTTTTTAAAGGGGAGAAATGGAACAATAAAACACTGTTAAAAAGAAGGGAAAGGGGCAAAATTGACTATTTTTCGTAGGTGAGGTGAATAAGAGGAAGTATGTACAAACATGAGTAAGATAAAAGAGGAGTGGACACTCCTTGTATAAACACTTAGTTTGATGAAAAAATATATCAACTGAAAGGGGAAACAAATGAGGTTGGGGTGAGAATTAAAAGGGATGGGGTATCACCAATAAAATAAATTTTCTAATCCTTGAAATTTCAATTAAATGAAAAGAAAGGGAAAAAAGCAAGAGACTAAAATTTACAGGGAGTACTTATCAGCTGGGGAATGGATGAACTTATTGTGGAATATGAATGTAATTTAATATTGTTGTACTGTTAGAAATCGCAAAGATGATTTCATTGAATCTTAGTATGAATACAGGATAAAGGGAGAAGAATGAGAACAATTTATAAAGATATGCTGGATAACAATTGGTGCTCTGAAAAAGCACACCACTTTCTAAAGTTTACTCTGCATTGTGAATTTTTTTTGTCATTATTTTATTAAGCCTAGACAATCAACAATAATCAAGCTCTGGTTTGTAAAGACTGAAGATTTCCGAGGTGTAAATGAACTACTGTGAACTGACTTTAGCACATCCTTATACGGATAATGACATAAACAAAACAACTTTGAAAGACTGAAGAACTCTGATCAAAGCCAGTCATATCACTAGAGGATTTATAAAGAATGGTGTTATGCACCTCCTGACAGAAAGGTCAGA
This sequence comes from Macrotis lagotis, assembly GCF_037893015.1. Lineage (NCBI taxonomy): Eukaryota > Metazoa > Chordata > Mammalia > Peramelemorphia > Peramelidae > Macrotis > Macrotis lagotis. The sequence goes on along the minus strand of NC_133661.1, from coordinate 263,320,648 downwards.
GACTCAACGTGTAGAAAGAAACACACATTTTTGGACACCTCCACTGGGTAGATCATTGTGGTTATATGGGTCATTTCCCCCTCCACTCACTTTTAATTAGGAAAGGGAGAGGAGATAGATAGTGAGCAATATTCATGCCAATAAAAATGGGTCATTAAAGCATTTTTTAAAATGCACAGAAGAGAGCAGAAGAAAGATTAGAAGGAAGATTTTGAAAGGAATGTGTGTAATTTATTGAATACTTAAAAAAACAAGTTATAAGGGTGGCTAGGTGGTGCAGTGGATAGAACACCAGCCCTGGAGTCAGGAGTACCTGAGTTCAAATCCCTCCTCAGACATTTAATAATTACCTAGCTGTGTGGCCTTGGGCAAGCCACTTAACTCCATTTGCCTTGCAAAAGCCTAAAAAAACAAAAAATATAAACAAGTTATACAAAAATAGACTCATGGTTTCACATAGAATCTTCCTTTTGTATTTTGCTGTATATACAGAAATACTCATTTTGGGGGTGTTTAAATTCAGAATAGAAATTAATTATTAATATTAATAATGCACAGAAAATAGAAGTTTAAAAGTTTAAAAGATTATCAAGGGATCTTTCAAAATAACACTGAGTTTATTATGTACTTGGGAAAACAAGCTGTATATATTGGAGATAGATTGACATATCTTATTCTATTATACTTTGTGTGTAGAAATGTTCTTTTTTTGATGTTCATTCAATGCAGAATAAAAATTAAAAAAGAAATAGTTCCAGATTGGATTGATTGATATTGAGATATCTTAGGGACATTCAATTTGAAATGTCTAATAAGCAATTGGTGATGTAGTCTGAACTTCAACAGAGAAATTTAAGGCCGGATATATAAGCTTTTTAATCACCTACAGAGAGAGATGATAATTGAATCCATAATAAAACTAAAATGAAAAAGCTAAACATTAAAGCCATAAAGAAGCTCAAAATGAACAGAATTTGATCCCTATGCTATCAAGTTTCATGAAGATATATACATATATATATATATATATATGTATGTATATACACACACTCACTCACACACACTCACATATATACATATATAAAATCCATAGACACTTTTTGATGTATGCTGTAGGGGTTAGGCTTAAATTTATATCATTAGTACTTAGCTAATTTCAAAAATTTGGATACTGCCAATGCAGATCACAATACCTCTTTATCCTGTGTAATGTGAATGTATCTTTCTATAAAGTTGCCTTAGGCCATTTTCTCCCAATATACTACTAGAACTTGTCCACATTTTATCTTGAGTTTTTGCTTCATGACCACCCCAGTTCTTTTTTCTAGTACTATCCATGATATTTTTGTACTTGTACTTTTTTTTTAACCATATGTCAATTGAATTCCTAACATGATGGATATGGGTAGAATTTTTTTTTATAGAAGGCTTTCTCAAAATATCTCTGTTTAAAGCCTTCACCCAGGAAACCTGAGTTTATCATCATCAGGCTGATTATTCTCTCCACTAGGAAAAGGTCCTTTGCTCCTCGGCAAGTAATTAAGCTAATATGATTTTTACTTTTGGCAGATTTTTTTTTAACCTGACAGAAAATACAGGCTGAGTCTCATGATCATTGGAAAAAGTTTCCGTTTTCTGGAGTCAAGCAACTCTCCCATTTGGTTTCCTCAGAACCTCTAAGGAATTTTATTTCTCCATCCTTAAGAAAGACCAGATAGATGAAGAATGTCTGTTAATGCTGATTTCAAGATGCATTTGAATGCACATCTTATAGAGGCTGTCTGATGAGTATATAGGGAGACAGTCAATATAGACAGACAGTAAACAGGACCAACAGTTGAAAAAGGAGGAGCATAATTCAGATTGTTTTTAGAAAATTGAATAGTACTTTTATTGATCCCAAACTTTCCATAACAGCAAATTTCCATTCCTTTTTTCTCCATGGTTTCAACTAAGTTGTATTTCCCTCTATCCTATTCCTCCCCACCCCCATTTATTATTTTCTCTCTCCTTTCACCTTATCCCTCCCTTTCCTCTTCTTTTTTTTCCCTCAAGGGTAAGGTAGTTTTCTATACCCAATTGAGTGTGTGTTATTTCCTCTCTGAGTCACTTTCAACGAAAATGAAGGTTCACTCACTCCCTTCACCTTTCCCCCCTTCCACTCCATTGCAAAAACTTTTTCTTGTCTCTTTTATGTATGATATCTTAGCCCATCCTGCCTCTCCTTTCCCTCTCTTGTCCATTAATTCCATCTTTATATTATACCTTCATATATACCTTCATATACCTCCTGTGTTTTGTCTGTATATGTTCCTTCTCACAACTCTAATAAATGAGAAGGTTCATATGAGTTATCAGTATCATCTTCCCATGCAGGAATACACAAAGTTCAACATCATTAAATCCCTCATAATTTGCCCTTCCCATCAACCCTCCCCTGAGTCCTGAACTTGAAGATCAATCTCTCTGTTCAGCTCTGGTCATTTCCACAGGAAAATCTGAAAGTCCCCTATTTCATTGAATAACTATCTTTTCCCTTGTAAGTGTATGATCAGTTTTTCTGGGTAGTTGATTCTTGGTAGTAATCCAAGTTCTTTCACCTTCCAGAATATCATATTCCCAACCCCTATGAGTCCTTAATATAAATCCTGTAGCTCCATGATATCTGAATTGTTTCTTTCTGACTGCTTGCAATATTTTCTCCTTGGCTCGGGAGTTATGTAATTTGGCTATAATATTCCTGGGAGTTTTTATTTTGGGATCTCTTTCAGGAGGTAATTAGTGGATTCCCTCAATTTCTATGTTACCCTCTGCTTCAAGGATATCAGGGCAATTTTCCTGGAGAACTTCTTTAAAAATGAAGTCTAGGCTCTTTCCCTGGTAATGACTCTTAGGTAGCCTAGTAGTTTTTAAATTATCTCTCTTGGATCTGTTTTTCAGGTCAGTTGTTTTAGCAATGAGATATTTCACATTTTCTTCTAGTTTTTTGGTTTTTGGTTTTGCTTTATTGTTTATTGATTTCTCACAAAGTCTTCAACTCCATTTTACATTTAAAGGAATAATTTTCTTCAAAGAGCTTTTTTTATCTCCTTTTCCATATGGCCAATTCAGCTTTTTAAGGCATTCTTCTCCTAATTGGCCTTTTGGATTGCTTTTTCCATTTGACCTAAGCTGGTTTTTAAAATGTTATTTTCTGGGGGAGGCTAGGTGGCATGGGGATAAAGCACCAGCCTTGGAATCAGGAGTACCTGGGTTCAAATCTGGCCTCAGACACTTAATAATTACCTAGCTGTGTGGCCTTGGGCAAGTCACTTAACCCCATTTGCCTTGCAAAAACCTAAAAAAAAAACCTAACAAATGTTATTTTCTTCAGTATTTTTTTTTGTATCTCCTTCACCAAGCTCTGACTTGTTTTTCATGCTTTTCCTGCATTATTCTGCTCTAGAAGCAGCTGTAGGCCTGCTTCTGGTTACCTGGACTAGGGCTGTACCAAACTGGGTGCCAAGCTCTCTCTAGTAGCAGAGTTTTCCTGCTGACCTTCCAAGTTTTCCTTGGCAATCCCTGGACTGAGAGGTCTGGAAACCTCCCCCCACCTGCTATGGACCTAAGTGCCCCCAGGGACCTAGATGCCCTCTGGGCTGTTCCTGGAAAGCTGGAGTGGGTTTGCCCTGGTGCAGTGACCCAGGCTGCTCTGCAGCCCTTTCCAACCCTGGTGGAACAGACACTTCCTGTAGATCTTCCAAGTTGTCTTGGGTCAGAAAATTGTTTGACTCAGACGTTCTGTGAGTTCCACTATGCTAGAATTTGGTTAGAGTCATAATTTTAAAGCATTTGAAGTGATTTGGGGAGAGCTTCTTGGAATTCCTGCCTTCATTCTGCTATCTTGGCTCCACTGCTCCTTCTATATCCTTTCTAACACTGATCAGTTTCATTTTCTATCATGTTAATCTGATAGGTGTGAGGCATTATCTCAGAGTTGTTTTAATCTGCATTTCTCAAATCAATAGGGATTTAAAAAGTTTTTCATGTGATAGTTTTATTTTTTTAATTTCCTTTTTTCCCTCCAAAAATGACCTGTTTAAAACCTTTGACCATTTTCTAATGGTGGAATTTTTTAAACTTGATTCAGTTCTCTACATACTTGAGAAATGAGACTTTTGTTGAAGAAACTTGTAAATTTGCCCACGTTTCCATCTTTTAATTTTGACTGCATTAGTTTTGTTTATGTAAACTTTTTAAATTTCATAAATTTTATTAATGAAAATTATCCATTTTATTTCCTATGATTTTCTCTATCTCTTATTTGGTCATAAGCTCTTCCTTTATCCATATATCTGACAGGTAAATTTTCTATACTTCCATAATAATTTATTTATGATATCATACTTTCTGTCTAAATCATTTATTATTTTGGCTTTATTTTGGTATATGGTAAATGTCCATCTTTTCAATATATTTTCCAGTATTGCTAGATGGCATCAGGGTGTGGACCCTCACAATATTTCTGTCTCTGAACTTTTAAAGAATATCACAGAGGCAATAACAAAAAGGCATATGCTGTGTGCAAGCAAGGAATTCTGAAAAATAGGAATAAAAGATATCATCAAAAATTTTGTGACAAAAAGGGAAGATGGATAGGTAATATGGTAAGCATGAGGGACAATAGACAGCCAGAATGAAAGATAATGTTAGAAAAGTGTAAGGAAGGACTCTAGCACTGGTTGAGAGTTGCACCTGACTGGCAGGTTTTAATCTGTTTTATTGTAGAGAACTTCAAAAGCAATGAAAGTACAGGTCTGTTTATAATTATAATAATAATTATTATTAAAGGTTAGCATTTATATAGTTCCTTATAATTTTACATATTTATTCACTTCATCCTCGCAAAATCCTTGTGAAGTAGGTGCTCTTATCCCCATTTTACAGATAACAAAATTAAATTTGAGAGAGTTTGTGACATTCCCTGGGTCACACATCTAGTAAATATCTGAGGCAGAATTAAAACTTAGGTCATCTGATTCTAAGTTCAGAACTATATTCACTATGCTACCTAACTGCCTGGAGTATTTGATTGTTTGAGTGGCTTTTTGTACCCACTTCATAAAATTTATCTAGTTGATGATCAAGAGGAAAGGGAATACAGTGTGGAGATAGTTCATGCTTGTCTTTGCATTCCTGTTGCCTAGTACACAATATATGTTTGCAGAATGAGTGTAGATCAGGAAGACAAAGGAAATTAGCTTATCACATAAAGTTGTTATGAATTTGACCAGTCATTAAGTAGGACTTGCAAGTAGTGATTAAAATGGGAAATAAAACTGAAATGATTGAGAATTTGGATAAGAACATTCTTTCCAAACCCACCTCTCTTTCCCATTACAACAAATATCTTGAGCCTTGTTATCCACAGTATCAACTTTCATCATTACCATCTGACTCTCTTTCTCTCTACTCCAGTGTACTTACATGTTTGGAGATTGTCATAATAGTCTCTCCTCTGCTTTCTTTCCCTCAAATAGCTCATTTATTTTGATCTTTTCTCATAAAGAGAGGCAGTATGGTTCACTGAATTGAAATCAGGAAAGACATGCCAAGCTATGTGACCCTAGGCAAATTATTTAATCTCTTTAAGGCTAGCCATGTGACCCTGGACCAGTCATTCAATTTTTTTTTAGGTTTTTACAAGACAAATTGGGTTAAGTGGCTTGCCCATGGCCACACAGCCAGGTAATTATTAAGTGTCTGAGACCGGATTTGAACCCAGGTACTCCTGACTCCAGGGCCAGTGCTTTATCCACTGTGCCACCCAGTTGCCCCCAGTCATTCAATTTCTCTGAGCCTTAATTTCCTTAACTATAAAAAGGGGCACAATAATACTTTCTTTTTCATAGAATCAAGTAAAGGAATGAATGGTTAGCAATAGATGGGAAGGGGAAGTAGTGTTCCTATGCTGGTGAGAAAGGCTTGTCACTTAACTTCACTCTTGTCTTTCTGTGGGTTCTCTTGGCAGAGAAAATATCTTCACTGGGGTTTCTTTGGGTTTTATGAACCTGTACCAACCCAGGAAGTTACCTGAATCAGGGCATCCAGGAAGTGGCCATTTACCTCATGGCACAGCTGGATTTGAAAGAACCTCACTCCTAAAGAGGGAAGTGGGAAAGGAGGAGTTGCTAGAGAAAGAGTCATAATGATAAGGGAGAAATAGCCTGGTTTACAAAAAAGGAAAAGTTACAGAGTTCTGATCACCAATCCAGTATATAGCAATCACAGGTCCTTCCATGCCACCATTAAATTATTCAATTCTTTAAGCAATAAAGTGAAATTTAAGTGGGAGAGTTCTACAGCTAGAGCTGTACATAATAGACTTATTATTCTGATTTATTATTTTGATTTTGATGATAGATATTATTTTGATGTGTGAAGGATGACTTGGGGAGATTGGAGCAATTTAGAGGCCTTATATTGGTATGAGCAAGAAGCAACAGGAATTTAACTAGGAGAGGAGGGATTGGATGGGAGAGAAGGTTTTTTGTTGTTGTTTTTCTTTAGTTTTTTTTTTGCAAGGCAATGGAGTTAAGTGGCTTGCCCAAGGCCATACAGTTAGGTAATTATTAAGTGCCTGAGGTCAGATTTGAGCTCAGGTACTCCTGGCTCCAAGGCTGGTGCTCTATCCACTGTGCCACCTATCCACCCCTAGTTTTTTTTTTAAAGAAAAATTTTATAAATTTTGAGTTTTACAAATTTTCCCCCATTTTTGCTTCCCTCATCCCTACCCCCCCACAGAAGGCATTCGTTTAGTGTTCATATTGGTTCCATGTTATACATTGATCTCAGTTGAATGTGATGATAGAGAAATCATATCCTTAAGGAAGAAATATAAAGTATGAGATAGTAAGAGAGAAGTTTTTAAGGTAAAAATTAACAAGAGTTGCTACTAGTTGGGTATGAAAATTAAGGGATAAAGAGGAATGAATAGTAATTTTCAGGTTATGAAGTCAGGTGACTGAAAAGGATGGCATTGATAGAAATAATGTAGTTGATTGAAGTTCAGCTTTTTAGAGGAAGATCCTGAGTTCATTTTAGACATTCTGAATTTAAGATACTTACAAGTGTTAGTGTCCTGCTGACAGCTGGGGATGGTGATTTGGAATTCAGGTCAGTCCTAGAGGTAGAGATTTGGCAGTTGTTCTCATGCAAGTAACTTTTGAAATCAATCAATTCAATTTTATAAATATTTCTTAAGTGCCTTCCTAATGGAAATCATCAGGGAGTTGATGACCATAGGAATGGAAAAGATATAAGAAAAGATTGTTAAAGTCAGCAGAGAAGTCCCAAAATAGAACTTTGAGAAAGTCAGTTAAGCATTTATTAGGTGTTTAAAGTGTATTAGGGCTCTGTGCTAAATGCTGTGGATAAAAGAAAAGCAAAAATATTATCTCTGCAGTCAATATGATAACATCCTAAGGTGAGAGACAAATGCAAATAACCAAGTGCATACAAAATATATCCAGTATCCCAGGAATAATAAATACTACTAAGGCTATATCTGAAAGCTTTTTTTTTTAAAAAGGGAAAGGACCTATATGTGTTTCCATAACATATAGGTCATTTTCCTTTAAAATAATTTTTTTTGGATATAGCCTAGTGGTGTTATGCAATGTAAATGAAAGGTAATCTCAGGAGCAATTTAAGTTAAGGTGAAATTTAAGTTAAGTTTTAAAGAACTAGAGAAACTAAGAGAGCATTCCAGACATGGGGAGCCACCATAGCAAAGAATGGAGTATGAGGAACAGTGATTAGGCCAGATTACAGAATGAGTGGAGAGGAGTTAAATGTAAGAATACTGGTTAGGTAATCAGGGATTTTCATAGAATTTTATATCTAATTCTAGAGAGTATTAGATAGCCATTGGTGTTTATTGATTAAAGAAAGGGATAACGTGATTAGACCTGTGCTTTAGAGACATTGATTACTAAGCAGAATGGAAATGGTCAAAGATTTGAGGCATAGATATCACAAGGTTATTGTGATAGTCCAGGGAGGAGTTAGAAGGGTATGAACTAAGATGATGATTCTGTGAATTCAGAAAAGATATTGCATATGACAGCTATGTGAATATAGAATTCATAAGATTTGACACTAGACTGTATATGGAGGGTAAGTTCAAGTGAGGAGTTGAATATGACAATAGCCTGGTGGATAGAAGTATAATAGAAAAGTTGGTAAGAGGCAATTGGGGGAAAGATAATTAGTCCAATTTTGAATTTTTTGAATTTGAGATGCTTATGGGATATAAAATTTTAGCTGTCCAATAGATAGTTGCTGGTAAGGGACTGACACTTAGGAAAGAGATTAGGTCATACATATACATTCACCTTTTAGGCTAAATTGTCTTGTCATACCTCTCTTGGTTTCAGAACCAGGGACTGTGCCAATGGCAGTCAAGTTTTTGAATGATTACTGGACTCATTTAGGAGGCACTATAGTATTCAATATAATATTTTCAGGCTTGATGTCATTTCCAAATAGGAATATCTAGAGGATTTCATTTTATTTTTCAGGTACAAATTGGGTTGTATAGTTACTTCTTACATAATTACTTCTTTTGAAGTTCCCTCTAACTCTGAAATTTTATTAACCTGCATGATAATCATGAAAAGTAGAGGACAAATGTTTTTCTGAAATCTAGATATACTATATTTTCAGAATTTCTCTGATCCACTAATCTAATAATAATATTAATAAAAAGATGAAGTTAACCTGTCATGACTTGTTATTGACTCCAAGATGGCTCTTAAAGATTATAGCTTCTCTTTCTCAGAGCTCACATACTATTAATCTAACATTTAATTCTAGAATTTTTCTAGGGATGAGTGTCAAATTCATTTTATAAAATTCTTCTTTCTTCTTTTGAAAATTGAAACTATGGTTGCTAGTTACTTTTCCTAAGGCACCCTCACTATTTCTCCACAATTCTTCAAAGACCACTGACTGGAATAATAGATTTATATCCTCAAGTTCTTTCAGGATATAATTTATTCATTGAGCTGATTTGAATTCACTTGGGGCTCTCTTACTATCTCCTCACTTGGGTTTCAATTCCCTTTTTACTATTTTTTTCTGTTTTGTTTTTTTCAACCCAAAGATATTCAAATGGAAGTTTCTCTTTGATAGAAGAAATGGAAACTAAATAGAAACTGAGTATTCCATACATCTCTGCCATTCATAGCATTCTGTATCTGCTTGCCTATAGCAGTCCTTTTTTTGTTCTTCTTGCTCCATACATAATTTTTAAAAAGCTTTTTTTGTTGTTGTTCTCTTTAGTATTTTTAACAAGCCCATCTTTTTTCCAGGTCTTTCTGAAACTTTCTTATAAGGAAGTGTCACTTTTTGGTATTTGCCTTCCTTTCTTCTATTTTCTTCCTCTCTCTCTCTCTCTCTCTCTCTCTCTCTCTCTCTCTCTCTCTCTCATTCCCTCCCTCCCTCCCTCCCTCCCTCCCTCCCTCCCTCCTTCCTTCCTTCCTTCCTTCCTTCCTTCCTTCCTTCCTTCCTTCCTTCCTTTCATTCTTTCTTGTTTTCTTCATGCTTCTAAAACCTGAGCTGACCAGAGAGTTCCCTGTGTGGCCACCTCATTTTTAAAAATAACACTTGCTTTTTTTTGCTTTATTTGAATTATTGGTTGTACTAGTACTTGTAGATTTTTTTAAAAAAATTGTTACTTTTGAAAAAAAATTAAAAAATTGTTACTTTTGGTCTTTATATCACAGTTATCTCTGGAAAACTTTATATACTCCCTATGCTTAGTAAGCTCTTTCTTTTTAATTTTTTTATATTTAATATTTATTTATTCTCATTTTGTACAAATAATGTTTTTTATACATTAATAAAATATTCTTATTTAAGAGTAAACAAAATACCCTCTCCCCCCCAAAATATAGACTTGCTTGAGCGATAAAGTAAAGGGGAGAGAAAAAAATTGAAATAAAAAAAAATAATAGTAATAATAGTAGGTATGGCCAGGTGGCTCAATGGATGGAGCACCAGCCCTGGAGCCACGAGCACCCAAGCCCATATCTGGCCCTGTACACCCAACAATCACCCAGCTGTGCGACATGCAAGCCACCCCAACCCCACTGCCCTGCAAAAACCAAAAAAGGAAAAAAGAAAAAAAGACCCAAAATAAAATAAAATAGTAATAATAGTAGGGGTGGCTGGATGGCAACAGAGCATTGGCTCTTGAGCCAGGAGCACCCCGGTCTAAATCCGGCCTCAGACAACCAACGATCACCCTGCTATGTGGCCCCAGGCAGGCCACCCAGCCCCATTTGCTCTGCATCCCCCCAAGATAATAATAATAATAATAATAATAATAATAATAATAATAATAATAATGAAATGTGCTTCAGTCTTTGTTCCAACACCAACAACTCTGTCATGGGTGGATCACATTCTTTATGGTAAGTCCATTGCAAAATTTTCTTCCATATTTTTTCACCATTGCCATTGCTGATCACAACTCCCTCCTTTCATATTTCTCCACTACCATGTACTATATTTTCCCTCTCCTTTCACTCTGACTCTGCTGTAGGGTAGCTGAGTGGCACAGGAGACAGATCCCTAGCCCTGTGGTCAAGAGGCCCCGAGCCCCCCTACCACCCCTTAGGCCTAGCATCCACCTGGTGCTATGGTCCCAGACAGGCCATCCAATCCCAGCCCCTTGAAAGAAGTAAAAAAGAAAATGTGTTATATCTGACAACTCTCCCCCTATGGTCCATCCTCTCCTCCATCACTCACATCCTCTCCCTTTCCCCTATCTCCCCCCCCTCTTCTTCTTCTTACTCCAGATGCCTATATCCCATTGAGTATATATGCTGTTTCCTCTCCTAGCCACCTCTGATGAGAGAAAAGATTCCCTCATTCCCCCTTGCCTTTCCTCCTTCCATGTCATTGCCATAGCTCATTGTAATAAAGAAAAATCTCATTATATGAAATATCTTGGCCTATTCCCACTCTCCTTTTTCTTTCTCCCATTACATTTCCCTTTTTTCTATTGACTCCATTTTTACACTGCATTTTATCTTCAAATTCAGCTTTCTCCTGTGCTTCTACTATAAAAGCTCCTTCTACCTGCTCTATTAACTGAGAAGGTTCATATGAGTATTCTCAGTGTCATTTTTTTTATGCAGGAATACATGCAGTTCATCATCATTAAGTCCCTCATATTTTCCCCTTCTCCTCCAATCTCTATGCTTCACCTGAGTCCTGTATTTGAAGATCAAACCTTCTGTTCAGCTCTGGCCATTCCAACAGGAACATTTGAAATTCCTCTGGTTCATTGAAAGTCCATCTTTTTCCCTGGAAGAGGACATTCAATTTTTCTGGGTAGTTGATTCTTGGTTGCATTCTAAGCTCTTTTGTCTTCTGGTATATTATACTCCAAGCCCTATGAGCTTTTAATGTAGTTGCTGCTAAGTCCTGTGTGATCCTGACCGCAGCTCCATGATATTTGAATTGCGTCCTTCTGGCTTCTTGTAATATTTTCTCTTTGACTTGGGAGTTCTGGAACTTGGCTATAATATTCCTAGGGGTTGGTTTTTTGATATCTCTTTCTCAGGGGGATTGATGGATTCTCTCCATTTCTATTTTGCCCTCTGCTTCTAGGATATCAGGGCAATTTTCCTGTAGTAATTCTTTGAAAATGATGTCAAGGTTCTTTTCCTGATCATGACTTTCAGGTATTCCATTAATTTTTAAATTATCTTTCCTAAATCTGTTTTCCATATCTGTTGTTTTTTCAATGAGATGTTTCACATTTTCTTCTAATTTTTCATTCTTTTGGTTTTGAAGTATTGAGTCCTGATTTCTCAAAAAATCAGCAATCTCCCTGAGTTCTATTCTCTGTCTGAAGGATTTGTTTTCCTCAGAGAGCTTTCTTATCTCCTTTTCCATCTGGCCAATTCTGCTTTTTAAAGCATTCTTTTCCTCAATAACTTTTTGAACTGTTGTATCTATTTGACGTAAGCCAGTTTTTAACATGCTATTTTCTTCAGCATTTTTTTGGATCTCCTTGACTAAGCTGCTGACTTCATTTTCATGTTTTTCCTGCATCTCTCTCATTTCTTTTCCCAGTTTTTCCTCTATCTCCCTCACTTGATTTTCAGTCTTTTTTGAGCTCTGCCATGGCATGAGCCCAATTTCTGTTTGTCTTGGAGTCTTTAGATGCAGGAGCTTGTGCTTCCTCATCTTCTGATTGAGTATTTTGATCCTTCTTGGGATCATGGGCAAAGTATTTCTTTATGGTGTTTCTCTTTTTTCTCTGTTTACTCATTTCCCCAGCCTGTGCCTGTTTTGGGGGTGCTTCCTGAGGTTTTGGGACACTCCCAGAAGGATCTCAGTGTGTGAGGCTCTGTCCTCTCTCTTGGTCTGTGAATAACCTTATGTGCCCCCCCTCTGCCATGGGGCTGAGGTGGGGGGGCCCTGCTGTTCTAAGGGGGGGGCCTAGACTTCGCTCAGGATCTGAATGTGGTCAGAGCCCCAGAGTCCTGTTCTAGGGGCAGACTGCAGTCTCCCTCTCTTCACTTCCCTCCATAGGTTCAATGGGCTCATGCCCTGGGGTCTCCTGCTTACCAGCTCCACCTGCTTCTGTTTCCTGGATCTGGGCTGTGGTGGCTAAGCTGCTTGCTGTGTGCCCTGAGGGCTGGGCTTCACATGCTTTCTCTCTGGCAGAGGTCCCCTGCTGTTCCCCCAGGTTGTGCCTGGTGCTTACCAGGGCGTAAATCAGGAAACTCCCCTGCTGCTGTGAGCCATGGCTCCCAGTTCCCTGGGGCTGCCTCCAGGAGGCTGAAGTTCTTTCACTCTGGCAGGCCATCCCTCTGGTGGGCCGCCCCTTCTACCCAGGGGGGCAGAGCCTTTCTGCTCTTTTCCAGTTTACCTTGAGTAAGAGAACTGCCTCACTGGGTCCCTCTGTGGGTTCTGTCTCTCGAAAATTTAGTTAGAGTCCTTAGTTTTGAAGATTTATGAGAGAGCGCCTAAGACAAGATCTGCTCTTGTTGTCATCTTCAAGCTCTTTCTTAAAACAAAGAAACCCACAAAATATTGAAAGGTCCAGAGGAAGGATTCCAGAATGTTGAGTAGGTCTTCTTTGGAGGATTTGTGGGAGATCCTGGACAAACATCTCACAGGATGAGAAGGCAGATTATTAATATTATCTGATCCAATTGGACATAAAATTCATACACTAATCTATTTAAGTATAGAAATATCCAGTTCAACTGTAACAGAAAGATGTTGATAAGAAGATGTAACTGATTCAGTATCATTATAGTATACCCAGGGGTTTAACAAAAAAGTGTTTTAAATGCAATTCATTTAAAATTATTAATCCTTTTGCTTGAAATTTCAAAATTCTTAAAGGTGCAAAATAAGTAGCTTACTTTTAGCTGCATGGACAATGTACACAGTTAACATGCATACCAAGAAAATGAGAGTTGGTCTTTTTTATTGGAAGAAGCTAAAACACATCCTCTTTCAAGTGTCAGGTTAAAATTTCTTGAACATGGCTAGAAGACAGTCATATATTTATACAAACTATAGTCACCAAACATTCAGTTATATACAATTAACTTTTCTGATCTAGTAGAATTAAGCTTCTTGAGGACGACTGTCTTTTGTCTTTTTTTTATCCCCACCTCTTAGTACAGTGACTGGCACTTGAAAGGGATTTAAAATGTTTATTGGCTATCTTTCCATTATACGTAAAAAGGATGTTTTGGTTTGGTTTTTTGAGTCTTAGGGGACTTTGACTATCTCTCACTTTAAGGTCTGAGCATATGCACTGAAGCTATAAGTTCCAAATGTTTCAGAAAAATGTCTAAACTGAAGACAGTGTCATAGCTATAAGCTCCAAATATTTCAGAAAAATTTCTTTTGTTTTAAAAAATTTACAGGATATACAAGTCATTGATCCTTTCTAAGTAATACCTATTGAGTAGTACTTACAACGATGAAGAGAAAAAATTTTGAATGAGCAAATCAATAAATGATTGTTGACAAGAATTATAGAGCAATTGACCTGAAAAAAAATTAGTTCAATTTGAATCTTTTCAAATTCTGTTTTCAGAGTCAGGAAGAAAAACGAGATATTTAATGTGTATAATAATAACTTTCTAGCTTTATAACAGATGTCTATAAACTGGGTCAGGCAGCCCTAGTGGAAATTGGAAGTTCAGATATTTCGTGGGTTCCTTGAGATAAGATAAAATCAGGAAATCACAGGGATCTCTGGACCAGTCTGTGTTTGATTTTCCTCTTGCAAGTCCTAGCTTTCCACACACACATAGTCTCTTCTACTGGAAACCAAGCAGAAACAGCTCAGCTTTTTATTAATTTTAATTAGGTTTGGCATCTGAAAGAAAGTAACGATGTATGCCAATAATCCCTCTCATTCACCTTTTATCCTCTGATAAAATGGCAAGAAGAGCCAGTCCTCCCTCCTGCTTAGGAAGAACAGCTAGGGGAGGGTAAATGTTGGAGTATGTGTGTGGGAATGGGGTGGGGGCGAATGGGTTGAGAGTGGGGTGATGCGAGGGAGAGAAGTGTGGATTAACAAAATGTAAATCTGAAGAAGGGGCGTCATTAAAATTGGATCTCGACTAGACAGATTGGGGAGAGCTTAGATGCGAGCTGGGATTGTTGCCGTGAGATTCAGGAGGGTGCAAGAATACCAGGGTCAAAGCCAGCGTTGACGCCGTGGCTGTCCATTTGGTATTAACAGCGTCTGTGCAGGGTCCTTTACCATCTCAGACCAATGGATGCTCGAGGCCTTTTCTGAACCAACAAAGGGTTCAGAATGACTGCCTGGAGAATAAAGTAAAGTACTGGGTTGACACCCAGATCCTGGAAATAGGTATTTGAAGAATCAGTCCCTGAAGCAAGAGAGGGTGTTTCCCTTCTCTAATACTTTGTGATTCGGTACATTTTCTGCTTTCTGAGAGAGAACCTGTCCCAATCGCTTCCCGGGGTTCGGGTTTTGGGGGGAGGGATTCCAGGAGTCCTTTTCTGTTACTGCCTTCGCATACATACAAAGTCATCGGGACCAGTTTAGTAGAATTCAGAGCCGTTCAGACTTTTAGTCCAAGGGTCCAGACGGAGGAAGGGGGCGCGGGAATCATCTCTCTTTTTTTCGAGCTCCAAACTAATGCCTTTCTATTCGAACCCTGCCACCACAGCAACTGAAGTAACTGGTGGGAACTTTGTAAGGGGAGGTTTAATATATGGTTTGGTAATTTAACCAGCTCAGGGACTAGAATTTTAACAACGAGACAAAGCTCTCGTGTCTTGCTCCAATGCTACGTTATTATTTCCTCTGCTAAAACCGGAGGCTTTCTTTCTGGAAGAGTGTAGAGTTTTTTCTGGAAAGCGAAAGACCTGAATGGATGAGCGATAGTCTTCCATTTCATTTGTTCAGAATTGTAGTCAAAGATGTTGTTTTGTTATTTTTAAGGAAATTTAGTACATTTGAGGTTTTTGCATTCCCTCCCTAGAGACACCTTCTCCTACTAGAAAATCATAAACACAACTGGAGACGTTGTTTCATTCGTGGATTCGAAGGCCCCAAATGAAATTTCCCACACTCATTCACATACTTTTGAATATGCTCCATAACTCTTTCTGGGGTACAGAGCTGAAACTAGGCTAAGGTAGGCAGCTTTCTCCATCGTAATGGAGAAAAGGTGTGCTACATGACAATTTTAAAATATTATCTTTTATAATGTATAGTTTTCAACTGGTTAGCTCTATTTCTCTTTATTTTTACTTACTCATTTCATTTTTCCCCATATCACTTTATTTACCAATACACTCCTCACATTGGAGTCCTGACTTATAGAGTCATCCTTTGTGACAAAGGTTGAAATGAGAAAAGGGGAAATCTCAGGAAAACTAAATGAGAAATCAACCAAGACTGACAGCATTTTTTTGTACCCATAGTTCTACCCCCACTCTAGGATAGAGTGGTGCATTTTCTCAAACTTTTCTTTATTAGTCAAGCTTGGTCATTATAATTACACAATACTCAGTTTCCTCCTTTCTTTCCTTTGTTTGTTTCAACAGTTTTCTAACTTCTCTCAGTTTGACTGTTAATTAAATGTGTATAAAAAATAAGGAGTCCAAATCTGCCTCTTAGGGGAGTACAGAAAGGCAGCCTCTTTCCCTACCTCTTTCTTTTCTTTCTTCTTCTTTCTTTCTTCTTACCTTCCTTCCTTCCACCCTTCTTTCCTTCCTTTCTCATTTGTTTTATTGTTGTAGCCATTATGTACAGTTTTCCTGGTTCTTCTTACTTTATTCTGGTTTTTTTTAGGTTTTTTTGCAAGGCAATGGGGTTAAGTGGCTTGCCTAAGGTCACACAACTAGGTAATTATTACACGTCTTCGACTGGATTTGAACTTAGGTACTCCTGACTCCAGGGCTGGTGCTCTATCCACTGCATCACCTAGGCGCCCCTACTTACTTCATTCTAAATTAATTCATAAATATCTTACAATATCCACACTCCTATACATAGCTTGATTAAACATTTCCTAGTTAACAGACATCCCATTTAATGCACTTAAAAAAATTCCAGATAACTTCCCTTTCTGGGTTCAGAAGATATTGTTTTTAGGGTAAATCAAGTCATTAGTGTTACAGTGACAACCCAAGCTTGAGATTGATAATAATAATGCACAAGAGGTTCAATATTCAAATGATCTGAGACATTCAAATAATTTCTCTACCAATATCCTATAAGTATCTAGGTTCAGAATACTGAAAATATTATTTTATATCTTTACCAAAAAGCAGCTGTATAAGAATAGGATATCAAAGTCTCCTGGATGTCAGAAGTCTATGTGCTCTGAAATTTTTCACAGTATTAAAGGGAGAATTCAATGAGGATCTCAGCAAATGGGAAAGGCAGTGGGATATGTTTCAAATCAAGCATCAAAATGGTTGTGGGGGCATGGATGGTAATATTTCTTCTTCCAGAGAGAAAGTCAGTTCTTTCAAAAAGAAATTCTTGTAGGAAGACTCAGCTCTCTCATTGAACAGTGGTCACTGCCAGAATTTTAATGCTAGAGATAAAATTACTACTATTGATGTGTCTGCTCAGATACTAAGGTAAAAAACCCATATTCCTCCTGCAAATTCAGTGATCCCAATACTCCCCTTCCTTCATTAAGGTGTCTAGCAATCCCCATTCCTCTCAGTTCTGCAGACAAACTGGATAGAGGCATTTATGCTTTTCTTCCTGACTTTTGGAATTTATGGATCCTATGTTATTCCCACCTGCAGTGATGAACTTTCACTGTAACATCAATTTTGATTTATCACAAACTATTTCAGATAATATATTACATCATTGGTGTGGATACTTCCTCACCTATGAAAAAAAGAGAATGAGGAAAAAATGAAAAAATGGATAAAAAATGACATTTTAATTTTCTTTCTCTTAATTTTCTCTTCACAACAGTTCTGTAAATGTTATGCCCACTTTACAGATAGGGAAAGGGAAAGCTCATAAAAATCAATATCATTTAGGGGTCTGAAACAAGATTTTTTCTGGCTTCCAGCATTCTAGCACTTTTATTTCTTCTTCAAACTCTTTCTTCTATACTGAGTTCCCCACTGAAGCAAATAGAACCATTTGGTACCTTAGTAAAAGGTCTCTCACATTTGTGAAAAATTCTTCTTTTCATGATGAGTCTTTTAGTGTGATCTTTTCCTATACCAATCTAGTTGGTTTCTCAGAGGCAAACAGTCTGTGTTCCTGATCTAATGAAAGTTTTTTCAGCCTCTGCTCTGCTAATATAGCCTTTGAACTTCTTCACGAAGGAGCATTTGAGTAGGTCACAAAACAAAGTGCCAAAGACAGTACATTTTCCTGGCATTAAAATATGTTTGATGATAAAAATAATATTAAAGTGTCCTTCCCTGTGATTCTCCTAGCCTTCCACCCCTACTAACAAGTGCTTTCTAGGCAGTTGCTTTCCTTGTCTATGCCATATCCTGCCTTATCCAGATAACTTCTCTTCCCACTCTCTCCTCCAAACCTTAGAGATACTGGAATTGGAGAATCATTTTCTAGGAATCAAGTAGCAACATTTTTTTGCCCTTTTTAATTACTTTCAGAGTTGGACTATCTCAGCAAAGTTAAGATGGACAAAATCTCTACATGCCAGAGGAT
Organism: Macrotis lagotis; assembly: GCF_037893015.1. Lineage (NCBI taxonomy): Eukaryota > Metazoa > Chordata > Mammalia > Peramelemorphia > Peramelidae > Macrotis > Macrotis lagotis. The sequence continues at coordinate 263,302,428 of NC_133661.1, read as the reverse complement.
TAAAATTGTCAGAGTGAGAATACACCCACTCCTTCCTTTTGACCCCACTCAATCCCCCCATCCAGTTTTTCAATAAAGGTATGTGATCCCCTTAAATGCTCAAGGCCCTGAGGGTGAAGTGGGTATACTTAATCCTGCTCTAACTGCAACATCCCTAGTGAAAGATATCTCTGTATTGGACCTGGGATTGCCTCTATCCTCAGGATTTAGGTTTTCATTATCTTTCTATGCCAATCCATGGACAGTGATCTTGTTCTATCCTCTCCTCTCTCCCTTTCCTTCTTTACCCCATGCATGTATTTACCCTCCTCTCCTTCTCTTCTTTAACAACTCCTATACAAACTTCTTAGCCATTCAGCCTCACAAAACCCCTTGGCTCCCCCTTTTGTCCCAGAGAGGGCTTGAGACCCCATCATTAGCCCTGATTACCCTGAACAGTCTGACAGCCTCCCAGACCGCTTACCAGATTTCCCCATTCACTGTTCCCCAGGCTGCCCTGAGTTACAATAGAAGCGGAAATATTCTGCCATTCCCCCCAGCTCTAACTGAATAGAGGAAAAAGCTGTTTCTCTTCTCCCTCCCCATTCACATTCTCTTTGGATACAATATTTTTTTTCCTTTTTTGTTAAAATTAAGGAGAAAGAGAGAGGTCAAGGCAGACTTTGACTGAGCTTTTCCCCTGTAATTTGTTTAATGTAAACAAAGAGTGAGTCTTCCCCCTACCCCCCTTCTTGATTTTGACAAACAGTCTGGTGAAGTGGAGGGAGGCTGGTGGAAACAGGGTGGGCTGTAGATTTGGGAGCATAGAGGATCTGGGGTATTTTGAGAAAAAGGAGTTTTTCACCATTTTGGGAACTGGCAGGAGGTTGAAATATTTAAGAGTCTTAAAATAGACTGAACTGGTGTGAAAGGGGTAGGGGTGGGATGTCAAATCCCCAGGTTACTTTGTTGAAATAAAGCATCGTGGCTAATTTTCACTTCGATGCTGCAGGCTTATCTAGAAATTTGTGACCCAAGATGGATTGCAGAAAGAAAAAGACAGTGGTTTGGCCAGTTTTAGTTCAGAACCTCCCACTCCTGCTCATGCCAAAATCAAAATCCTTCTCCATTTTTACTGCCTTTTAAAAACTGATTTCTTGAAATAATTGTAAAAAAAAAAAGAAATCACAGGCGGACATAATAAAATCTTTATATTAAATAAAATAGTAACCTTGTCTCTTTCCAATTCTATCATTTTTTTCAAAATTCAAATTGTGATTTCATTCACAAAAGAATTTTTGACCTCTTAATTTTAGTTAGATAAATTTTAATCTTAACGATTTGGGAGAATATCCCATTTATATGCTAATTTTCAAGTTACTTTATAACAAAGATATAGGAATTTGTAGATTTTCATAAGTAGGATTGCTTCAGAATGCACAGCTTTTCATTAATATGAATCTGGCTACACATAAGGGTTTCATACAAATATTTTCTGCACATTGAAAGCAGTACTCCTTTACTATTAGTATTCTTTTACTTGCTAATTAAACATTATTTTTAAGTAAAATTATTCTTATAACAGTAGTTCTTTTATCTTTTAGAAAATAAAAGCGAACTATTTCTTTGCATTTAGGCATCATTTGTATTGATGAAAGGAATGAGATTTTCAAAATGATTTGAAATTCTTTATACAAATGCATTAATGTACTATTTCCCTTCCCAATTGGACTATGAATGGGAATGTGTTACCTTTCATGCTAGCTTGGGAGATCCAAATGTATTTACATAACCAGTTAATATAAGGGCAGCCCAGAACAACTTGGGATTTCTTGATGAATTACAATGTCTACTTACAATCCAAGAATATCCTAATGTTTCAGTTAGTCCAGGACAGATATCTGAAGATGTGCAGTATCCCAGTCATACAAGAATGTAAAATGAAATTCTTTACTTAGTTAAGACCCTCCCACTCATATATGGAGATTTTTTGTCAAGAAAAAGAGATTCTGTAATTCCAAATTTGATGTGCTTACTATAATTACAATAATTTACAAAAGAAAGCTTCATAAATTCAGTAAAGTGATTTAGAAACAAAAGTTGAAAACTTGATCCTCCCAGATGACCTGGTACATATTCTATTATTTGGTTTATTTGAGTCTATTGGATTATTATTTTTGTTTTATTTAGCAATACAGTTCTTTTACTAAAACAAGTCACCAATCTTCTTATCTAGAAAACATCTTTTAAGCATAAAATGAGACCAATCAGACAAAAAAAGAACAGCTCAAGTGATTTAAAGATCAATGTCAAATTGCATAATATGCAATCCTTTTCGGTGGGAAAAAGCTTAGCTGCTCTAAGGATAGCATTGGGTTTCTTAGAGCAAGAACAGTGGGTGCTTTTTGTTTTGTTGTGCTTTGGAAGGAAGAATTAAGTGCTAAGGACATTTGTCTGATATTTTAAACTGAACCCATTACCAATCATAATAAGGCTCTTGAAAACTTTTCTTCTTTATTATTTATTTAAAACAGATATGTTATCAGGCTAGGGATTTGATTATTTATTCTCCTACTTGGAAGTAGAGAAATTTTGGTTATACTTTCCTCTTCTTCATCCTTATGTTTAAGCATCATTTTGCCTCACTTTCTGAACTCTATTAAGGAAGAGTAATACAATTGATAAACACTAAAGCTTTGTTCCATATGCCAATTATTTAGATACTTATTTTTGTTTATGCAGAGGAGGATTTTGAAAGGAATGGGAGGGATGGAGGTAAAAGAGTGGCAAATGAAAGTTTTCACATTGTGTCTATCCAGTTTTGCAATATTAAAAAAAGTAGTGATCATGCCCTTGTTTGTCCTCAGTTATGTTGCCTCGTTGCCTAAAATGTGGATATATTATCCACATTGTGAACTCCTGTATGAAAATGCTCTCTCCACCAATTCAGTTAGAAATCCCTCCAAACAGTATCATGTCTTGTTTCTGGATAGAGCTATGAAACAGATTTTTGAAAATATAAAAAATGTGAATGGGTACTTTGAATTTGCCTGTGTGTTAACTGTACCCTTTCAGGCATTGTGGGGGGCGGGGGAAGAGGTTAGATGCACTAAACAAACATTTTACTGCCTTCTAAGTAAAATATTTTTTCCTCCTGATGGGTCATTTTAATTCTGACCAGACAATGAAACCTACCTAAATGAGAACTTAAACATCATCAGGGGTTGAAAGAAAAAAAAGGGAAAATTCTTATCTCGAAGTTACATACACAACTCTCCCTATAAACGTGAAACGGAGTTTAGGATAATCTTTAAGAATTTGAAAGCAAATCCTATAGATAATAAAAGTTCCTCAGATTATTTTTATTGTTTTAGCTTTTCCATACAGTACTGATCCTGCACTAGCCAGCGCACATGCTTTACTACAGGTGTGCACAAAGAAATAACAAGCAAAAAAAAAAAAACCAACTTAGTAAAATCTACCAAGAGATCCCTTAAATAAGTAAATAAACATCATTTAAAAAAAACCCTTTAGAACAAAAAAATATATATTTAACAAAAAAAAAAAAGAAAGAAAAATCCCAAACCACCCCATGTCTTTTCGACAGGAAATTTTCGCGAGAGTTACAGCGCAGGCTCAAACATATTTGCAACTCTTAGCATTCATGTTCTGGATGCATCTTTTCAGCAAGATTCTTTAAGAGAAAGAAAGGGCAACGGAGACTTGGTATTTAGTTTTTCCTTATTCCCGGTTGCATCCCACTAAGATGTAAGATTGATGTTTTTGTTTTTTGTTTGTTTGTTTGTTTGTTTGTTCTTAGTGGGGAAGAACGTCTCTCCGCCAGGCATTTGAAGGCTGCCACTGCATCTATATAGCTTGAGCTCCTTAGAAAGCAGCCCAGAAGCTTCCCTACGATGGCAGGTTGCAGGCACTATGCTTTCGTTTATTCTCTCTTTCTCTGTCCTTTGTTTTGTTTTGTTTTAATGTACTTTTTACATCTTACTTCACTTCTTCTGTCTGTGTTTTTTGTTTGTTTTTGTTTTTGTTTTTGTATGTGGGGATGGAGATGGTGACTTGGGCGTCAGATGTCACATTCACTGTCGCTGGATGTGATGGAAATGGCCGACGTGGCGGCTTTGCTAGACAGACTGGCAGCGGGGCTAGCGACGGCCCCCAGAGGTTCCCCAGCACTCTCCTCCTCGGTCTGCAGCGACCGACCTGAGCCCTGGGACAGCACCTGCTGCTGTAGCCTGCGGGGAATCAGGGACATAAGATCACAGTTCCGCCACAGATTTGACTCGTTCCAACCCTTACTTCCCCTCCCCTTTCTTCCCTGACCTCCCAGTTTTGGAGTTAGAGTCCTTCCCATACCCAGCTCAATGCTTCCCTCACCTTGGGAAGTGGCACTTAGATATTAAAATCCACTTTCAGTCTCAGAATTGACAGGGAAAAGTAACCTGAACATTTAAGGCTCCCGGCAAAAGAAGTCTCTCTGGACATTGCCTTCTCTGTGACCTGTGACAGTTAAAGCCCGTTTCCCCATATTCTCTAGATTTTCGTCTCTTCTTGAATTCAAAGAATTTGGGAATTTGGGATTCCAGAGTCACAAGGGATGCTCCTATTGGAATGTATTTTTTAAAAAAAGAATAGAAGAAAATACCAAAGGCCTGTCAGTTCCCGCAAGGCCTCCATTTATAGGGTAAATGGAGTGGATGATCTGGGAATCTTTTCTCCCAGTGGGGTTGAGTTTTCCAGTATCTATGCCTCCTACCTCGGCCAGACAACTCTAATACTCTTTGCGTTCCCCAATTTCTCCTTTCGTGACCAGAGCAAGAAGCAATGATTACCTAGATTTGCGTGTGTGTGTGTGTGTGTGTGTGTGTGTGTGTGTGTTTGAGTGTTTGAGCTTGGTTTCAGGACATTTCCAAATTGTTACTTGATTTTTCAGGGTCTCTATCATGGTTCAAGAAACCCAAACTGGATTAATTTCTAGTCTGGATCACTTCGGCTTAGTCTTGGCACGGTCTGAGAGAGGTTTCCCTTAGCGATTTACTCAGGAGGGACAGGAGGGAAGAGTTAGGGGTCAACTGGACTAGAGCCTAAAGATTAGTGTCTTCTTGGAGAATGGAAATTATTTAAAATATTTTAAAAGAATTAAAGAAAATGGAATATTGGGGGAGGGCTTAATTGATACGTATGTCTCTATATCAAATAATAATCCAAGCAAGGCTTCGCTCCAAGAGTCGTTGTGGGAGAGGATAATAAGGAGGCGAGACCTAACTTGGTGATTTTAGAATTTTGCATCGTTTCTTGATTTTTTAATTCGACTTTTGTGTTAAACCTAGAGAGGCAAATCCCTTACGGTTTTCACGGGTCTGGCAGCAGTAGTCATTTCCAGCCGAGGGAATTGCCACTTCAGTCAAGCGTTTACAACCCAGAACCCAAAAGGAAGAGAGAAAAGGAACCCCAGAGGGAAGATGTTCACCCAGGAACCCTTGAACTCTACTGACTTCTATAAGAGAGACTCAGAACCTCCCCCAGTCAACATCCCCAAAGAATGCAACTGAGTTTCTCTTGTATTTTGCAGAAACTGCAACGCCTCGGTTTTAACCTTAGACTCTAGTGAAGCTTAAGGAGTCAGAGGAAACTAAACTGCCCTTCCCAGACCCTTGGACACTGCTCGGCAGTCAAACACCCAAGTACCGACCTGTTTTTGGCCGCTGCTGCTCTGTCCCTTTGTCTGCGGTTTTTGAACCAGTTGCCCACTTGTGTGGGGGTAAGTCCGGTTGCCTGGGCTAGTTCTCTCTTTTTGCTGGGGTTTGGGTAAGGGTCCTGCAGGTACCACTCCCTAAGCAAGTGTCTTGTCCTCTCCTTGAAGCAATGAGTCTTCTGTTCCCCATCCCAGATGGTCCGAGGTAAAGGGAACTTCTTCCTCACCCGATACTTGTCCACTGGCCCCAGAGGTCGGCCTCGGAGCTTCTCGGCTTCTTGGTAGTGAGCCTCTAGCCACAGGGCCTGTAGCTTGGCATGAGATTCCTTGGTAAATTTGTGGTTTTCCAGAATGTGATAGAGTTCCCGATAGTTCCCTGTGTGGAAGGCCACAATGGCCCGGGCTCGTAACACCGACTCATTCTTGTTCAGTGCTTCACATGCTGCCGGGGCCACAGGCAGGGACCAGAGAAAGCGGCCCAAACGCTCAATGTCCCCGCTTTCCTCCAAGGTCTCGCATACCCCAGCTACTTGCTGAGGGCTGAAATTCAGAATAGGCAGCTGGAACATGGAGAAAACTGCGGAGGTTGTTTTCCCCACCAGTAGCGGAGGGAGGAGATAGAAGCAAATTTCAAATTTCCTCAGTAAGAGTCTAGTGATAGATGAGGATGAGGAGGAGGAGGATTATTTTCTTGATGAAGGCTGTATCGGCTACTCCTAAGCGGCGGAGGGGCTGAAAAACTGCTCCGAGGTTCACATCTACTTGGAGATGTTGCAGACACTAGGCTTGTTGTGGGGAAGGGGGGTGAGGGTAAGGAGGGAGGGGGGAGGCAGCAATGTGGAAGGGTGTGTATGGGAAGATAGAAAGGAGGGAGTGCTGGGAGGAATGGTTAAAAAAAAACGTCTAGTTCAGCTGCCGTTCCTCCTGTTTTGCTATTGGACTTGGCAGATCGGTTGCCTAAGCGTGATGGAGACCTCCCAGTCAATCACTGTCAGCATCTGCCAATCAAGACTCCGAGCTGCACAGCGGAGAGATTTCAGCACCTCCCAGAGCTCGACAGCGCCCAGAGCTCTGGTACTCGCTGTTGACTTTCTAAGGTATTTTACTGAAGTCGGAAAAAGAGATACTGTGTGGTAGGTGGACAATGAGGAGAAAGAAAAGGAAGAGAGCTACTGTGTTTTACAATTCCCGAACCTGGCGTCGGCTTTAGGTATCCACTAGAGGAAAAACTGCTCATGGATACTGGGGAGTTTACTTGCTGGAATTGCTAGTTACATAGGGAGGACAAATGGAACAAGAAAAAAAAAAGACAAGAGTCCAAATCTGCGGTAAACTTAAAATACATACCAGTCTAACTAATTTAAGTCTAGAAAAGTTGAAACTAATTACACAGATTGAGACAGGTTATGTATGTGTGAGGTCAGTATATTGGGTTCATTCATTCATTCTTCCCTATAACTATTACTGCATTTTCATTTTTTTCACCCTAGCTCATCTCAAATTATTCTACAGTATTATAGACAGGAAAAGATCTCTAAAAAAAGGTCAATTTAGTTCCCTAGGGTTCAGAGATTTCTCCTTCCCACTTCCCAAAAACACATAATACCACAACTTAAACATTTGGGAAGGGAAATACTTTTAAGTCATTGATTCTGAGAGTAGCCCTAAATTCCTTCAAGAAGGAGTTTTATAGATATCAAATTTGGTCTTTTTTTTAAAAAAAAATTTCAAATAAAGCTAGTATTTTTTAAAAGATTTTCACTAAACTAACTTACCCTTCAAGTGGAATGTACTTGAACAAATATCTAGAACAATTCCACATAAGAAGTCATATGAAGATCAAGACAACGAATTAAAAGCCTGTTTTTGAGGCTGTAATTAGATTATTCAATTCAACTCTTCCTTGTAGGTTGGTCTTATTCCCTCAGATAAAGTGAATATTCTTGAAAAGAGAATCAGAAACTCACCTCTGATCTCACCATCTGAGTTTCAGCACATAAACTAATAAAAAAAATGAAAGCAAGGATGATGGTAAGAAGGAAAAAAAGAAAAAAGAAAATAAGCGAAAAAGACAGCATCATTGTTTTGATCAGGGAAAACTGCTTTCTGAACTAATGAAGCATCTTTGATGCTTTATTCCATGGACTACTTCCCATGAAAGGCTTTTTTGGAAGTGATGCTTTCTGGAGAGTTTTTAAAAAGGTAATTTATTGATCCATCATAAATATTATTATACCCCATCTCTTTCTGGTAGTTTGATTGGCAATTAACTTAGTTTGCGGAAACAAGAAAAATAACAACGAAAATATTGGGAACAGCTTTTGCTAGGTACCCCTCTTTTGAAAAATGAGGCAGATTGGAATATTCAACATTAGTCTTAGGGCAATGGAACTGAACTGGGCCTGGGTGCTTTTTCTTTAGTATCAAGTACAATTTATTTTTTGCCTGTGCGAATTTAGTAAATCAGAAGGCAGATAGATAGCGCAGATGGTTGGAGGTGTCGGGTCATATTAGGCTATGCCTCAGTACAGTGCTAAGCTCATTCTGATGGAAAACTCTGATATTATTTTAACAGATCTGCCCAGTTCACTAAAGATGGAGGAAGGGAAGGAGAAATAGGGAATAAAGAGAAGGAAAGAGGGAGGGAAGGAAGGAGGGAGGGAGGGAGGGAGAGAGAAAGAGGGGGGAGGGGAGAGAGAGAGAGAGAGAGAGAGAGAGAGAGAGAGAGAGAGAGAGAGAGAGAGAGAGAGAGAGAGAGCCTTTGACCATTTACATCATTTTTGGTGAAGCAGTTAACAAGACAGACAGAAAGGCTTTCACTGCTGCTCATTTTTATAAAACCCGACAGGACTGAGACAAATAAACACAGGGTAGACGAAGATTAAAATGCTTAAAACCTTCCTTAATTAAGAAGAACCCAGGCAGAGGAAACTTTTTTGTTCTAGATTCTCTTTGATTTTCCTATACAAAACAATTTAATTCAGAAGTGAATGAAGAATTTATTAAAATTATTTTATTTAAATATAAATGCTGCATTGATAGTATTTATGCTACTAGTACATTTACAATGAATCAGTTTTAAAAGTGAATAAGAACCTTTTATAGAAAACAGGTAATTCCTTTTTCAGCTCTCTGGATCATACTGAATGAGTAGGAAGAACTGGGGAAGAGATCAAAGCTACAGAGAAGACTTTCTCATCCTAGCTTCTGCTACTGGTAATAAGAATGTACCTTTCCCCTTGCATTTTGGTCTTTTGCAAAGAAACAATGTTTTCTGTTTCCATTTCCTGATGTTGCAGATCTGTTCATTTCTCTCCCTTTCCACTTTGAGTTACACACCCAGATAATTTTCACACCTTTCCTCCCACAACTAACCTACAGGGATCTTAGAAACAGAAAAAGACATATAATTTCTGTAGTCAACTATATTTACCGCGATTCTCCATAATTTTTGCCTGTAGTTCTATGTGTTCTGAAATTTGTATTTTTTTCCCCTTTGCTGTATAGAATTGAGAAGAGAGGTCTAAATAAGAAGATTCAAAAAGAGCTGGATTTTTGTGAACACACAACTTCAGGTGTGTGAAAGCACTTGAAAGGTAGAATAATTTGAATCTGGAAGTGTGTCCTGAGTAAGGTATCTATTTTTTGGTGGGCATGTTTAACTTCCTTGGGGAAAGGTAAAGGGGAAAAAGTAAATCAAATTATAGAATAAGAAAATGAATATATTATGAAAATATAATCTTTAAAAATGAACAAAATTTATCCCTTTATAAAACTGAGAAATACAAAATCAATGTCCCCTTGAAGTTCCCTTTGTTTCATAACTACATGAAAGGTGAGACATAAGTTCTGGAAGCACATTATCATATACTTAATTGTGAATGCACAATTAAGCTTAGGGTTCTCTAGGTATAATTTGGGTCTTAGATGCCTATCTGAAAAAATAGAAATGCTATTGGATGGATAATTTTTTTAAGATGGAAAAACTTTAACTTTGTATTGTTGGGGACATCTAGGTAGCAGGTGGGTTGTATCATAAAGACATCTGTGTGAGTCCAGAGAGAGAGAGAGAGAGAGAGAAGGTCTAAAAAGAAGTTAGACAAAAGCCTGGGCTGAAGGATTATTATGGTGCTCTCATTATACTAGTCAAATTTCAGACTGTGAAATCATCACTCTCCCAATGTAAGAGCTTTTGTTTAATTTGTATTAAATTGGGTGGGTGGGTGGGTGGAGAAAATGATGGATTGCCTTAAAGTAGATACTTTAAGGGAAGCTAGTAGTTAATAGTCATTGCCTCCTCTTCCTTTTTTTTTAAGGTTTTTGCAAGCCCAATGGGCTTAAGTGGCTTGCCCAAAGGCCACACAGCTAGGTAATTATTAAGTGTCTGAGACCAAATTTGAACCCAGGTACTCCTGACTCAAGGGCTGGTACTCTATCCACTGTACCACCTAGCCACCCCTCCTCTTCCTTTTTTAATCTTGAGGAAACAAGATATAGGAGAAATAAAGGAGCCAACAGGGAACTTCAAGTTTAGCTGAGCATATAAACCAAGCAAAAGTAGTGACATACTAGTAGAGCCTTTCAACTTTTTTATGAAATTAAGATAGAAGGGACTGAGAAGAAACCTTGTTTTGATATTTCTCAGTTTTGTATGGGGATAAATTTTGCTCTCATGTATTTTACTTTGTTATATATGAACATTTATCATTTCTCAGTTCTCTTCATTCTCAACTTCTCTCTACCTCATATTCTTAGTTGAACATATAGAGAAAGCAGAGTCATTCTTCAGTGGTTATAACCTGTTCCATGTTATTTCTCCATCTCAAATCCTGTGTAATGTAGTTGATTTTAAGTTTATAAATCTGAAACTTGGAGTTCATATGATTGCGCAAATTTTACTGGGGACATACCGGTGGGGGTGAAGGACAAAAGTTTTCATCAATCAAAAAAACCCTATAAATTGTTGAGATTTAATTTTGGAGGATGCCTTTATAGACTTTTATTATAAATCTCCAGATGTATAATTCCTCCAATGTCCTCATATTAAAAATTAATACCAAGTAGCTCAGTCTGAGATTTTTAGTAAATAATGGGAAGTCTCTTACTTTCTGTGGCATTTCCTTTTCTTAAGATAGAAAGGACATTCCATAGTTTTGTTTTGTTCAGTTGTGTCTGTCGCTTTCTGATCATAGAACACCAATATTGTCAAGTGATAAGCCATTTCCTTCTCTAGTGGAGAATTTGTCACACTAATAGTGTCTGAGGATGATTTGATGGATTTGAATCCAACTCCTGGCCTAGTGCACTTTCCACTGAGCCATCCAGTTGCCTATTCCCTACTTATGTGTAGATCTTTTCTAATTATTATACTGAATAAGCCACAACCTATGAGTCAAGAAATATAAGGCAAACAGCATCACAATTTTCAGGTTTGATTGCTGTGATTATAAAACAAATAAAATGACACTTTGTTATTGTTGCATATGATATTGGTACTCAAAGTATGAAGTAGCCAGGAACTTTATTTGATATGGTAATTAACTGTACTTGAATTACTTATTTGATAATCATATAATAAAATGAATTTAACCTATGTTAGATCTCAGAAATATATAGTTAGATGATGATAACCCCAGAGGTTCTTACTTTTGGTAAATTTGGTCATATTTTTATGATAGTCATGAGCTCCCCCCCTCAGAGAATGATCCTTTTTTAAAACTGATCAAATATAAATTTAAAAAGCTATTAAAACATATTAATAATTACTACATTTTAATTTTAAGCATTTTAGTCATTATTTTGAATTAAATGCAATTCTTGTAATATAATATATCATTAAAGAATATGGGATTCATATATTTCAAATGGTGTTCTTTGAAGATAGTCCTCTCATTTTTTGTTTTCTTATCAGTTTTCATTAACAAACACTTTTCTATCTCCCCCCCACTTCCCCACATTGGAAAAAGGAAAACAAAAACCTTTTATTATAAGTAATAGTCAAGCAAAACAAATTACAGCATTGGCCATGTCTAAGTATGTGTATGTGAAATGTGTTTGTGTATACATGTTCAGTTATATGTACACAGGCAACCAAGTAGATAAGAATGTTGGACCTGGAGACAGAAAGACCTGAGTCCAAATCTGGTCCCAGATATTTACTAGCTGTGTGACCCTGGAGAAGTCACTTAACCTCTGTCTGTCCCAGTTTTCTCATCTGTAAAATGAGGATAATGATAGCACCTATTTGGGCAGAACACTGGCTGAAGAGTAAGTTATAGTGTACTGAGTATAACACAGAAAAATAGAACTTCTCTTTCTTATACTTTCCTATGAACCAATTTCAGGATTCTAAAGGTTTCATGGCTTCAATTATGAAAATTAGTATTACATTATTGGGGGGGGCAACTAGCTGGCACAGTGAAGTCAGGTGAACCTGAGTTCAAATGTGACCTCAGACATTTAATAATTACTTAGCTGTGTGACCACTGGGCAAGTCACTTAACCCCACTGCCTTGCAAAAAACAAAACAAAACACAAAAAAGTATTACATTATGGGTAGCATAAGAATCAAAATGAAATAATTTATTTTATTTGAAATGTTGTTATTTTTTAGATCCACTGATTGTAATTAAAGCTATTTATATTTTATTTCCCTCCTTTGTAGAGTTCTGAACCTATTCAAGAAAAATAATCTTTAAATAACCTAAAATTTGTGTAGTTTAATAGAAAAATGATTAAAACAAACATTTTCTTATAAAAATCTTACTTCTGGAAATATTTACCAATAATATTTTAAAATGATAGGCTACTATTTAATTTTGTTTGGTATATGTTTTGTGACTCTTCAAAGGACCCTTACATATGATCTAATTCAACCTCTCTCTCTTTCTATTTTGGTATGAGAAACCTGAGGCTAAAAAAGATGAAATTTGCTTAGTTACATATACTTCTCCAATTTCTCGGAAATGTGATTAAATTCAACTGGTAAAGAAAAAAATATACCTGAGTGTTTACATTTATGTCTTAACTTTCTTTTTGTTGCTCATAGATAAACCTAAAATAGACTAAGGCAAGCCAGCACAAATAGGGTAGTAACATTATCAAAATATGCTCAAGCTTGTGTTCACTTATATTTTTAAAAGAGGATTAATACTTAAAAATAATATATATCCAATATAGCATGAATAATGAGGCATGTTATTAATATATTACTTTTTTCTATAGTAGGTTCAATTGTAGGATAATTAATTTATGATAAAATATTCCCAAATGTAGATATTGTCAAATTTATAAGCAAATGTTGAAATAAATATAAAATGCTTTTTCAAGAACATATGTAGGAGGGGGCAGCTAGGTGGTGCAGTGGATAGAGTACTGACCTGGAGTCAGGAGGACCTGAGTTCAAATTCAACTTCAGACAATTAATAATCACCTAGCTGTGTGACCTTGGGCAAGTCACTTAACCCCATTGCCTTGCCAAAAAAAAATGACTCCCAGGTCTGAGATTCTGTGATTTAACACACAACATTTATTTGCCTATTTATTTATATGTATGTATATATTCATTTGTTTATTCAGTAATTATATAACATGTTATTACTTTTATTGATATCATAGATTATTTCAGAATGTGTTAAACAGTTTACAAATGAAAAATTAATTTGTGTCATCTTCTAAAATATTGTCAGATTTAAATGTTATCAACTTTGTAAGCAAATATTGAAATACTCTTTCAAGAATAAATGTAATATAATTACATATTATTCATTAAAAGTTACAATAAGATAATTTTTTTGCTCTTAAAATAGGAAAAGACCAATCCTATAAAGCATGAATACAGTCACAAATCAAAGAATGATCCAGACAAACTGTTCTCCTAAGTTTAATAAACAATGACTAGTCAAGGTATTTTCAGGCAACTTCTGCTTAACTGAATTTGTACTAATTTTTTAGTTCAACATTTTTAGAAGCATTAATTTTTAGTAGAGAAATATTCTTAGAAATTATCTAATCTATTTTATTTTTAGTTATTTTTATTATTTTTAATTTGTCATACACAAAAAATATTAGCAAAGCATAGAAAAAAGAGAATTGCATATGAAACCTTGAATCTATTGTTTATAGGGTTTTTTTTAAAGTATAGAATACATTTGGGGGGAACAGGGAAAAGAGAGGGAGTGAATTCAGAACAGAAAATAAAATAACATTGAATTTAAAATTAAGAATATAATACATCCACACATTAGTTTAAAAACCATCCTGCTTGTCTATATATTTCCTAAAATTCTTCTGTTCTCTTCAGTGCATTCAGTGAATTCTTCTTTCTTTCTTTTCTCCTCCTCCCCTCCTCTCTCTCCTCCTTCTTTTCCTTCTCCCTCTTCCTCCTATTCCTCCTCCTTTTCCTCCTCTTCTTCCTCCTTCTTCTCTTCCTTTTCAGACTCCTCTATCACTAACTCCTCCCCTCCTCTAATTCTCCATTCACAATTAAAAAAGAACTTTGTGACAAATAAGCATAGTCAACTAAAACAAATCTACAAATTGGCCTTGTTTTATAACATGTGTCATTCTACAACTTAAGTCCATTTTCTATCAGAAGAGGGTGCATATTGTATCATCAAACCTATGGAGTTAAGGTTGGTGCAAGGATCAGATCATGTATTGAGCAAAATTCTTAAGTATTTCAAAACTGTTAGTCTTTATAATGCTTAGTCATTGTATAAATTATTCTTCTGTTTCTACTCACTTCACTCTGCATCAGTTCAAACAAATCTCCCAAAGTTTCTATGAATTACTTTCATAATTTCTTATAGCATAATAATATTTCATCACATTTTATTGTTGTTCAGTTGTTTATTTGACTCTTTGTGACTCCCAGTTGGGAGTTTTCTTGGCAAAGAAGTTTGCCATTTCCTTCTCCAGATAATTTTACAAATGAGAAAATGAGGGGGGACAAAGCAGCTTGTCCAGGGTCATGTAGATAATAAGTGTTTGAGGTCAGATTTGTGTCTGATTTAATGGTTTTAGTTCAGATTCACACCTACAGTAAGACACACTTCAGAAGGGAAAAAACATGAAGTAGTTTATTATTATTATTATTATTATAACAAAGGTAAAGTCACAAAGAAAGCTTACAACTACAATAACTAAAGATTCCTAAGAGGATTATAAGTATACCAATTACAATTAAGATAATGAAAGAGTTAGGAAACATTACAAAAGACAATCAAAAGAGATAGAAAGTTTTACCAATTAATTAATCAAATGTTCTGGACGAGCTTCCGACTCATGAAAGAAATCTTAGGCTGGGGAATTCTGCAAATTGGCCCTTTTCACAGTCTGGATCAGAAGAGTCCCAGGCAGAGCAGCCTCTCCATGGGTGAGATTTCAAAGGGGTCTGAACAAGACTTGTGTAACTATAGGATTCTGAACAAAGAAGGTATGGTGACAAGTGTCTGTGTGACTCTGGACCCAGAAGAACCATCCTGAAACTGGCCAAGTTTCGGGATGAATGTCCATGCACCAGGTAATTAAGGAAAAAGGGGGTATACTTAAAGGACTGGCCAAGTTCCCAGTAAACACTCCCTCCATATTGGTGACTGGCTAGGTTCCCAATTACATGAGTGTTTTATTACAAAGTCACCATGCCCTTAACTAGTTTTACTATTTTTGTTCAAGTCATACTAAGGACATGGAAGAGTTTCATTAATTAATCATACAATTTGAAATCAGAGAGAAGAGTCTTCCTGATCATAGACTTGGTATTCTATCCACTGTGCCACCTAACTGCCCCTCAAAGGCAGTTCTTATTTTATAATTTCTTTTCAAAAATTTGCTCTTGAGATTTTAACAAAGCCAGCACACTTATGATCAATGGAGCTATGTGTTTTTTTCTGTTTTTAGAACAAATTTTATGGAATGAGACATTCTCTGTTTTTGAATGGCCAGAGCCTGGTATAAAAAAAGCCAAAAAAGCTGAAAAGACCATGAATTCCAAGAATATATTTTCCTGGAATCTTTCTAGTTTTCCCTGGAGACTTTGAATTTCAGGGGAATATAAGGGACCCATGAAGATCTGCCTACATCAACTATTTCTCTAGATGGTTAACAGTCAAGATGTTATAAAGTTTGAAAGGTAAGAGGAGGTTTAGCAAGTGGGAGTTTATATATCTCAACTTAAACTGGTAGAAGCAATAGCTAAGCCTAGGGAGAATGTTCCTGATCAACAGTGAATTAACCTAGCAGCCAAACCATTGTATTCAATAAGCAACTATCAGCTCCTCTGTATTCTGAAATGAACTTGGTAAGAATGTTTGTAGTTATCCCTTTAACTCATTTGAGTCCATTTCTGCAGGATTTGAAATGAGGAAGAAGAGTGTTCCTGACTTGGAGGTATGTTTTTGTACTTTGGGTATTACTATATTTTCTCAGTAAATATCGTTTTGTGGTACAAGCTATTGCATGCCACTATAATCATAAACATTGCTACTGTGCTATAGTCACAGACCTCCAAACCTTTCAAGATTCCCAAGATCATCTGAGCACTTCCACTTCAGGATACTCATTAGTTTAACATCAGTATTGACCTTGCACAAAGAGAAACAAAGATAGCCAGGCCTTCTCCTTGCCCCTAGTCAACTGATTTTGGTTAATCTCAAGCTCCCTCAACACTAGTTAACACAAGGGTGAGATCACCATATCACAAGGGTAGAGGATCCTGATCTTCTTGGAATCAAAACTTGTTCTTAAAAAATCATAGCCAGAAGCCCCAGGCTTCTGAAAGAGCATAGCCACGAGTAGTCTCTTCTTGTATTTCCCAAGTCAACAGTTCTTTCTGATCAACAGCCAATTAGGGGATAATTACAAGTGCTGGAGTTACTTTTCAAATTCCCATGCAAAGAATATCTATCTGTGAGTGCTCTTTATAACCCTCCAGGAAGGATAAATCAGAAAAATCATGCTTTGTGACCTTGTTGCATAGTCACTGATGGTGTAAATTTAGAGCCTCTGACACTTCCTTAGGGGGATCTTTATAGTTGAGATGCCCCTCAATTCACATGTCTTACCAGATTTCCAAATAATACCAGACCCATCTCCCTTACACTTTCTTATGTTTTTGCATTATTTCACTGAATTGGTCCTTTGGTACTCTAATAGGAAACTATAAACAAATCCTTAAAACTTGCAAGATATCCTTTGGAAATGGGGCTTTCCTATCTCAGCTGATTGCTAGTGCAGTGAGACTGAAGAAATCAATAGATTGAATAGATAAATTCCTAAAAGCTATCTCCAGTTATGACAAATGAACTATGCACTGGTTTCTTTTGGGGACAAATTTGAGAAATAAAACATTTTCAATGTTTGGTCTCTGAGTTGAAAAGCAATCATTTTGGCTTTGATTTGTTTTTGATTATGCAGTTTTTGTACATGGACTTGGCGTCAGACCTGGAAAGAGACCAGATAAGAAATAAATTTCATTAATAATTTCTATCACTTGGTCTGAATTATGTACTGGTGTCAAAGCTTTCCTAAAGATAATGCCTAAAATTAATAATAAGTTTGGAAGACATCTGTTCTGGAAATCTTTTTTCCATAGAATATTTCAGAGAATATTGTGTTCTGAGACTGAATTTGTTGTAAGGTCATTTCAGTCATGTTTGTGACCCTACTTGCGGTTTTCTTTGCAAAATTACTGGAATGGTTTGCCATTTTCTTCTCCAGCTCATTTAACAGGTGAGGAAACTGAAGCAAACAGGAATAATTGACTTGCCCAGGGTCACACTAATAAGGCCAGATTTGAACACAAAAAAATGAATCTTTCTGACTTCAGTCCTATACACTCTGCCACCTAGCTGTCAAGAGTGAATAGGATGATACTATTATGTTGACTTTGAAGATATAAAAATAGTTTTACAATTAAACTAGAAGGTCTAAATAAAGTCCTTTCTCTCTTTGAAAAACAAACACCAAATACTTCTATGAAGCCTTCTCTTGTCTCTCTCATCAGTTTTTCCCACAGGATTTCACATAATACTTTCTTTTATCACAATTTTGTAATATGCTTATGATACTAGATTACATATTATAACTATCCGTACTGATATCATCCCTTTACTAGACCATAAATTCTATGAGGGTTATAATCTTGCTTTATTTAAATAACCACAAAACAATTGATGCTGCTACTACTCACATTTAGCTTGTACCATCTCTATTAGTAAAATTAAATTAAATGAATAAAGAACTATAGGGGCATAGTAGAACAATTCGAGATTTGGGTTCTGGGTTTAAATCCTAGCTCTTACTTGCTCAAGTTAATTTTTTTAAAGAAAGACATATAACCTTTCTGGGGCTCAGTTTCATTTTTGTGTGTACCCTAAGTATAACTGGAGGGCAAGGAGTATGTCTTCTCATTTTCTCCTCCCATCTGAGGCTGAATCAAATGAATTCACAGAATATGCCAATTGAACCAGCTTTCAGTTGGGGGTTGCTTTCTCCTCTGTCTCTACTAGCACTTATCCCCTTTTATTTGTGTTAAAAAGTATAGAGTCTACTCTTATTCCCTCAGCAGAGTTCTGACTCCAACTGGCTCATTTTTCAAGGGGAAATCTAAATACACTCTGAGTTCAATTTTTAGTTTTCTGCTGTTGGATCATTTATAAAATGAAAAAAATGGCTTTATTGTCCCAGAGGAAGTCTTTTAATCCTTCCAGCCAGAACTTCAGATCTAATGATCTCAAACAATGCCATACCTGCAGACAATGAGGAATTTCTCATTTATAAAAAGGGCATCAAGTTTACAAACTATCATCAGCAATGGAGACTAGAAAAATAGAACATGCTTGGGTTTTTTTTCAATTCTGTCTAAATATGTGGAGACAGGAGAGAGGAGAGGAAAAAGAAGACAAGGAGAGACAGTCCACTATCACTCAGACCCTTCTTCCAATCAGGTTGTTACAGTTGCTTCTGCTAGTTGATGCCAACTGACCCAGAGGCAGTATTGCCTGGCTTCCCCATTTCTGAGGCAACAGTTTTTCTCCTGGCTGACTGACTCTGAATCAATCTTTCTAAGTTGCCAGATCTGATGTTCCCGATCCTAAATCAAATGAGATATTTCATCCATCTTATAAAGGGGTAGAGAGGAAGTGAGGGAAAAGTCTTCTCAGGATGTCCACTTTCATTGAAAACATTTGCCTCTTTAAAAAAATTTAAAAAAAAATTTGCCTCTATGAAATCCCTAAAATCCTCTCCTGACAATGGCCAAAAATCTAATGTGGAAACTTTCCCTGCAGTGATTCATCGCTCCTCCAGTGCCACTGTTGTTCCACTATGCTAGTAAACTTTGCTACTGTGCTGTAGCTATAGACATCCAGACCTTTTAAAATTCTTAAGTCACCTGGATACTTCTATATCAGGATATGTATTTGTCTAATATTAGGAATAAGCATGCATGAAAATAGTCAAAGATAGCTAAACCTCAATACCCAGTCTTTTCTGGTTAATCTCAATCTCCCCTAGCAGTGGTATATAGTAATCGAAATTTTTAAGAAGTAGTATGGTATGGTGGATAGAGGACCAGTCTTGGAGTCTAGAAGACATGAGTTTAAATCCTGTCATTGATACATCCTGATTATATGACCATGGAGAATTTCCAGTAACCCAGTCAATTTTCTAAGACTGTAAATTGCAAAAATCTGCAATGGGGGGAGGGAGTTTCTATATGGGGAAAACCTCACAAAGTTGAAATTATAGATTCTGACCAGAAAATAATAGCAGTTTCTGTACAGAATAGTCATGATCATATGGTATAACCACTTTTTTCTTTTTTGAATTGTTACAGAAACATTTCACCTATTCTGAAATCAGCTAAATACATATTTTTTCTTGTCACCAACACAAGTTGGAAATAGATTTTTTTTTAAAAAAGGGGCCTATCTGGGGATGGCTAGGTGGTGCAGTGGATAGAGCACTGACCCTGGAGTCAGGAGGACCTGAGTTCAAATCCGACCTCAGACACTTAATAATTGCTTAGCTTTGTGACCTTGGGCAAGTCACTTAACCCCATTGCCTTGCAACACCCCCCCCCCCAAAGGAGGGGCCTGTCTGCAAGGCAAAATATATGTCAGAAAGTTCATGGACCCTCACATAGTTTGCAAAATGTATTTTTACTTCTTAGATGTTGATTCTTTTTCTCCAAATAAAATATGACTTTAAATTGTTGAATGGCAAAAGGAAGATAGCAAGAGGTCATGCAGTTTATTTTCCTTCCTCTGCCTACTGTTTTATTAAAGAATTCTATGGATAGAATTTGGGCAACATTCTTTGATCAATAGTTTCAATTTTTAAGCCATTATAGTCATGAAATACTTGCTAATGTTTAATTGAACTCTTGGTATAATTATGCTCATTTTAACACTTTTCAGAGATAAATCACTGGTAACTTTTCATACACTCAAAGCTCCAGATTCTTAATTTTTTTAGTTTTTTTTTTTTGTTAAGAAATTCAGGCTCTTCCCCCCCTTTTTCACATTTTGAATTCATTTAATCCCTTTTAGTATTAATGCCAACAATTTAAATTTATAAAATGAAGAACCAAAATAGACACATTCTATAAAGTTTTCACCAATGTTGATTACAAGAATTTTTTTCGATGCAAAGCCATTAATTCCAGTGTCATGTCTGTTGTTGCTTTGCAAATAAATACACTAGCCTGGAAAGACTTTTATGAACTGATGCTGAGTGAAGTAAACAGAATCAGGAGAACATTTTACACCTTAATAGCAACATTGTATGATGCTCAACTATGATGGGCTTAAGTTTTACTCAGCAGGAAAATAATCAAAGAAAATTCTTGTGATATAAAATAACATCCTCATCCAGAAAAAGAACCATGGAGTCTGAATACAGACCAAAGCACATTAATTTACACTTTAAGAATTTGCTTTATTGTTTCTTGTTGCCCTCTCATGGTATTTTTTCTTTTTGCTCTGATTCTTCTTTCACAACATGACAAATATAGAAATATGTTTAATATTATTATCCATGTATAATCTATCTCAGATTACTTGATGTCAAGGGGAGGAGAGAGGGAAGGAAGGAGAGGGGAAAATACGAACTCAAAATCTTACAAGAAAATGAATGTTGAGAACTAATTTTGTATGTAGTTGAATAGTAAATAAATAAATTTTAAAAAAATACACTACTGCTAACTTATATTCAGTAAGTACTTAAATTCCCAAGGTTTTTTTCTGCCTTGGTCTGCCCAATCTCTCCCTCCTTGGTATTTGTATATTAATTTTTGTTTTTCTTTTTAGAAAAATAAGTTATTGTAGGTCTATCCATTCATTTTTGATATAAGCTGTTTTACCTAGTATGTTTTGTAATAATAATAATAATAATAATAATAATAATAATAATAATAGACATGTGAGTGATCAGACACCTTTACTGAGGATGAACACAGCTACCACACTGATGGCAAATTCTTTAATTCAAAAGGCGACAAGCCAGGACCAAAGTGGAGGGAGTGTTGGGGCAGGATCTTCTGTTTGCAGATGAATGTGCACTCTGAAGCTAAGATGCACGAGAATGTGGATCGATTCTCTGCTGCTTGTACTCATTTTGGTCTAACAATTAACACCAAGAAAACCCAGATGCTTCATCAGCCATTCCCACACCAACCATATGTGGAGCCATCAATTACAGCAAGTGGAGAACTTTTGAGCATTGTGGATTCTAGAGCACTCTGTATTCTAGAAGTAACAAGTTTTGACTGCTTCAGCTATAATGGAAATTACTGTCTCAGCAACATGGCATAGTGGTAGGAGTGCTAAGCTTGGAGGAAAAAAGACCTAGCTTTGAATTCTGCCATTGACCTTTCAGCTTATAGGGTCACAGAATTAGAGCTGGAAAGGACTATCTAGTCCAATGGTCTCAGTTTTCAGATATATAAATATCAGTTATTATTATTGCTTGCCTAGCTCTATGCATTGGAAATGTTCATCACTAGGTGACTATGAAAACTCATGAAATAAAGAAAATATTAAATAGTCTTTAATTCTATGTGGTACCTTTTTGCTTCCTAGTGATAGTAGCCAAAATAATGGAAAAGGGAGTGGAGAGTGCTAAGAGTCACAAAATTTTTTATTATCTTGAAATATTAATTTAAGTGTAGGTTCCAAGTGTGAAATTCTTTTCTAATGACCCATCTGTTCACATGCTTTTGGAGGAACTTAATCCTATCAATATTGATCTAAGAAATGAAGCTAGATGACAAAATAAAGTTGTAGCTAAATGGAAGCCTGCTTTTTCTTGGAGAGTAAATGAAGGAGTCTGTAGAATTGATTTTAATGTGTGTCCACAGGTATTAGAAAAACCAATTCATGGTGTAGTTAGTCCCAGAATAGAGGAGGGGAAGGTGGTTAAAAATATATTGGAAAAGATGTTAGACTATTCAGAAATCATTCTCACACTCAACACTATTTTTTTTTTTATCAGAATAGTACTTTAAAAATTTTTTTTAATTTTTTCTCATTTACTTATTTATTTATTCTTATTTTGTACAAATAATGTTTTTTATACATTACTAAAATATTCTTAAGAGTAAACATAAAACTCCCTCCCCTGCCCCCTCAAAATATAGACCCACATGGGTGATAAAGTAAAGGGGAGAGAAAAAATTAAAATTAAAAGAAAAGAAAAAATAATAATAACAATAATAATTGTAGGTATGGCCAGGTTGTGCAGTGGACAGAGCACCAGCCCTGGAGCCAGGAGCACTCAAGCCCAAATCCAGCCCCAGACACCCAACAATCAGCCAGCTGTGTGGTCCTGTGCAAGTCACCCCAACCCCATTGCCCTGCAAAAACCAAAAAAAAAAAAAAAAGACCCAAAATAAAATAAAATAGTAATAATAATAATAATAGTAGGGGCAGCCCGGTGGGGGACAGAGCACTAGCCCTTGGGCCAGGAGCAACCAGGTCCAAATCCAGCTTCAGACACCCAACAATCACCAAATCCAGCTTCAGACACCCAACAATCACCCAGCTGTGCAGCCTCAGGCAGGCTACCCAGCCCCATTTGCCCTGCAACCCCCCCCAAATAATAATAATAATAATAATAATAATAAAATTGTGCTTCAGTCTGTGTTCCAACACCACCAGCTCTGTCACAGGTGGATCACATTCTTTATGATAAGTCTGTCATGAAAGTTACTTCCATATTTTTCCACTATTGCCATTGCTGATCGCAACTCCCTCCTTTCATATTTCTCTACTACCATGTACTATATTTTCTTTCTCCTTTCACTCTGACTCTGCTGTAGGGTAGCTGAGTGTGCAGCAGACAGATCCCCAGCCCTGGGGCCAACAGGTGTTGGCCCCGAGCCCACATACCACCCTCAGACCCAGCATCCACCTGGCCCTATGGTCCCGGACAGGCCATCCAATCCCAGGCCCTTCCAAGAAGTAAAAAAGAAAATGTGTTATATCTGACCACTCTCCCCTCATGGTCCATCCTGTCCTCCATTACTCACATCCCTCCCTTTCCCCTTGTCCCCCTTCTCTCCTTCTTACTCCAGATGTCTATACCCTATACTCAACACCATTTTTTTCCAGGAGAATATTAAAAGGTCCCAAATATGATTAATTCCTCTCTCTCTCTCTCTCTCTCTCTCTCTCTCTCTCTCTCTCTCTCTCTCTCTCTCTCTCACACACACACACACACACACACACACACACACAAAGATGAGAAATATATCTTAATAGATAGGAAATGATTAATTATTGCTATGAGTACTTTCTGAACCAGATTTCAGTGTACACACAAATATTGGAGAATTGGCTTCAAAAAGAATTCATCTTTAATGGAACAGTATGAAGAAATCCTGATCTCAGGTACCTGTGGCTATTATCTGAATCCTCTAATTGACTTAGCTGACTATAAAAATCAGAGAGTTTCTTATGGAATTCTGTTACAAGGAAAGTCTCAGGATTGGTTCTAATGACTCTCAGAGGCCATAGCTTCTAGTGACTTGTTATCATGGTGCTGTTTGAACTTCTCCTGTGACCTACAAAGTTCCTTTGTGGAAAAAGCTGGGTCTCCCCTTCTATCCTAGTGGAGGAAGTCATATTACAGTGATGTAGTAACAAGGTAAGTCTGAAACTATTAGCACCAGTGGGAATTTCATATTGCTATTCTCATTCTTCTGTGTTATGGTTCTGATTTCAGTGCATTGCAGTATAACCTCTGGGTCAGGGTCTTATTTCCTTCCCCAGTTCAGTGTGTTCCTAGCGGCCAACTGTTCTATCTAACATCAGGAGAGTTGGTGTGGTCACTAACTCTATGAGTAGTCCCTTGGTCTTCAGAGCAAGTTTCTTAAAAGTCCAGGAGGCCTGGATTAGTTTACTTTTTCTTATGTTCAACTTCTGTAGGATGGTCAATAGCAACTAGGAAACACTGAACCTGATATTCTAAATACCTTCTTTCTCTTCTTTCAGCACCCACTGTACTTCCAGTTCCATTGAGAGGACTCCTCCCACATGACCTAGAAATTTCAGGAGGCATCTGGTCATCCAATCATGCTACCCTATCCCAGTTCCTTTCAACACAACAAAAATGTGAGCCATCTCATCAAAATTATCAACCATTCCAAATTCAGCTCCAACCCAGCCTTTGATATATACAAACTGATTGATCTTGGGCAATTTCTGGAGTGTAT
Organism: Macrotis lagotis; assembly: GCF_037893015.1. Taxonomy (NCBI): domain Eukaryota; kingdom Metazoa; phylum Chordata; class Mammalia; order Peramelemorphia; family Peramelidae; genus Macrotis; species Macrotis lagotis. Next base: position 263,278,024 of record NC_133661.1, on the reverse strand, counting down.
GTTTTGGGGACAGGAAGTAAATATTTTTAAAATCATTTCTCCCCTTACTTTTCAGTGAGATGTTGAATTTAAATGCAAATGAAGCAGAGATGTTGAATTTAAATGTAAATGAAGTAGTTCTTTTAATACTTTGTAAGATGAACTTTAACTTGCTATATTTGCTCCATCTGTTGTTTTCTTTTTTGCATTTATCTATAAAAAGATCAAAAACAAATATATATCAATGAATATAAAGATAATTAATTTGCCAGATTCAGGTTGATTAGTGCTTTTCAAAAATCTCTCATAATATCTGTATTCTCGCTCCTTCTTTAATCAAAAATATAAATTCAATGAATCACTCCCCAATTGATAAATGAATTTTGTCATTGTTGTCTAGTCATTTCAGTCATGTCTGATTGTGACACCATTTGGGGTTTTCTTGGTAAAGGTACTGGAGTAGTTTGCCATTTTCTTCTGTAGTTCATTTATAGATGATCTAAGAAGCAGTCACACTTTAGCAAAATTGTCTTGACAGATAGGCTAAATAAAGTTGAAGGTAACCTATAGATGAGTTAGTGGTTTGTCTACCACAAACATGCAAAAACTTTCCCTGGCAGAAGGAGAGAATGAGAACAATTTGTTCCAACAGTCATGAAGGTGACTGAAATAGGTGCTGTGGAGTACTTAAAGCTTGATTAGACATCAAAGACACCAAAGTCATCCACTGTATCCTGGGTCGTCTTGACTTTTGTTTTGCCATTGTCTTCAATGACTCAGAAAGAGAGATGAGGCTGATGACTTTGTGCAATTTTGCCTCACTTAAATCCAGTTCACAAGTAAGTTGAAACATCCCCTAGTGATGTTATTTGGTCCTCTTTGAAAATAAAGGATCAACAACAAGAGCCAAATATGAACAGGAAGTTTCAGAATAAGAAATCAAACCTTTATTTATAGTCACATTAAAAAAATCACTATTGATTAAAAGAATGTAAATTAAAACAGTTCTGAGGTACTTGGTTAATATGGCAGAGAAGGAAAACAACAAATGTTGGAAAAATTGGTACATTAGCATATTCTTGGAGAACAATTTGGAACTATATCCAAAGAGCTATAAAACTGCATACTCTATGACCCAGTAATTATATTACTAGGTCTATATCCCAAAGAGTTCAAAGAAAAAGGAAAAGATCCCTATGTGTAATAAAATATTTATAGCATATTTATTTATATATTTATATTATTTATTTATATTAAATATTTATATATTTTTAATTGTGACAGATTTGGAAACTGAAGGGATACCCACACAACAAGTTCTGATATATTATTTTGATGGAATCCTGTTATGCTATAAGAAACGATTAGCAGGACACTTTCAGAAATACTTGGGAAGACTCATATGAACTGATATAAAATGGGCAGAATCAGTGAACAGTATATAGAATTGTACATAGTAACAGCAATATTGTATGTGATCAACTATGAATGATTTAACTATTCTCAGTAATACAATGATCCAAGATAATTCTGAAATACTTATGATGAAAAATGCTATTCACCTATAGAGAAAGAACTGATAGAGTTTGAATGCAGATTGAAACATTTCTTTTTACTTTATTCTTTTTTGGGGGGGATTTTGTCTGTTTTCTCTTTTGCAATATGGTTAAAATGGAAATATGATTTGCACGACTGCATATAATTAATCGCTGTTAAAGTGCTTGTCAAGAAAGGGGGAGGGGAGTGAGTGAGGGAATTTGGATCTCAGAAATGATTTTTTAAAAATTCATGTAATTGAGATAAAATAAAACATTTAAAATATATCATTTCAGTGTTATTTTAGAATGAAAAGAACAAAAATACATAAGATTAAATGAATCTGATCACAGATTTAAGTGAGGAAGATGGCTGGAGTTGGGTTTTTTTAATTATAATTTTGTTAAACTAATTTTGATTTTATACATTAAAGGTAGAATGTTTAACAGAGGGATTCTCCGAACTGATTGAATCAAATTTTACTTTACTCTGAAGCCTACAGATAATAAAGGCAAGGTAATTTTTTTAGGGTTTTTTTTGTTTTTTTGCAAGGTAATGGGGTTAAGTGGCTTGCCCAAGGCCACACAGCTAGGTAATTATTAAGTGTCTGAGGTTGTATTTGAACTCAGGTCCTCCCTGACTCCAGGGCCCGTGCTCTATCCACTGCGCCACCTAGTTGCCCCCAAGGTAATTTTTATTTTCTGAAATTATTTTTCTTAAAGTCTTCCCTTTTGGTTATACTGACATGATAAAAGTAAGCATAGATTCTGAACTGACTTTGCAGCTGAGACCATTACCAATGTTCAAGAACATTTTATGATATATAACCAGCCATGTGACATTGAGTATATTACTGATTTCTCCGCATTCTAAGCAACTCTCTTAAGATTAATAAATTGAGAAAAGATCCTAATCTTTACAGATAGGGGAATTTCTTCATCTTAGGAGCCTTTTACCAGTGATATCACAAGACAATTTCCTAACCTTTACAGATATAGTTCAATATATAAAGCATTTGGAAGTGTAGGGTATTTGATGAATTGACTTTACCTGACACTGAACAATTGAAATATGCTTTTAAAAAGGTACTTGAACCTAATACTACTACTACCACTATTACCATCACCACTACTATGGCAAAGACTTGTTTTATCAATTTTTTTTAACAACTGTGAATTTTGATTCTTTGATTCTTTTATAGAGTTGATACAAAAAATTCATGAGTGCATTCTCGATAATATCTGAAAGCAAAACACAACCCAGACACCTACATTTTCAAAGTTGCAAGCATGCTATGTAAATACTTAAAAAAAAATAACGAGTTCAATTTTCAGAGCAGTTTTTGGGGGCGGCTAGGTGGCACAGTGGATAGAGCACCGGCCCTGGAGTCAGGGAGGACCTGAGTTCAAATACAACCCCAGACACTTAATAATTACCTAGCTGTGTGGCCTTGACCAAGCCACTTAACCCCATTACCTTGCAAAAAACCTAAACAAAAATGTAGATCTTGGTTGTGTGCTTTGCTTTATGATTCTGGATCATTCAAACCTCAGTTTCTCCTTCTGGTAAAATTAATGCTCTCTAAGGTTTCTTCTAGCTCTAAATCTCATGCATTAAAAAAGAGGCTTCCTTGCTAAGCTTCCAACTCTTTCTACCCTACAGTATGTATGTTTGATTATTGATTAGACTAATTTGCAGTTTCTCCAAAATAATGTTTGATTTTGTTTCACTCTTTGAACTTGTATCAGAGTAAATAAGTATGTATTAAAGTTACTAGAATCAAGGAACTGTGCTCCGCTATATCCTTGGAACCGGGGACACAGTAAGTCCTTTAACCCGAGCTTGATTTTTTTAAATTAATTTTTATTAAAGATATTATTTGAGTTTACAGTTTTCCCCCCAATCTTACTTCCCACCCCCACAGAAAGCAATCTGTCAGTCTTTACTTTGTTTCCTTGCTGTACCTTGATCCAAACTGGTGTGATGAGAGAGAAATCATATCCTTAGAGAAGAGACAAGAATTCTAAGAGGTAACAAGATCAGACAATAAGGTATATGTTTTTTTTCTAAATTAAAGGGAATAGTCCTTGAACTTTGTTCAAACTCCACAGCTCCTTAACTGGATACAGATGGCACTCTCCTTTGCAGACAGCCCAAAATTGCTCCCAATTATTGCACTGATGGAATGAGCAAGTCCTTCAAGGTTGATCATCACTCCCATGTTGCTGTTAGGGTATACAGTGTTTTTTTGGTTCTGCTCATCTCACTCAGCATCAGTTCATGCAAATCCCTCCAGGCTTCCTTGAAATCCCATCCCTGCTGGTTTCTAATAGAACAATAGTGTTCCATGATATACATATACTACAGTTTGCTAAGCCATTCCCCAATTGAAGGACATTTATTTGATTTCCAATTCTTTGCCACTACAAACAGGGCTGCTATAAATATTTTTGTACAAGTAATGTTTTTACCCTTTTTATTCATCTCTTCAGGATATAGACCCAGTAGTGGTATTTCTGGGTCAAAGAGTATGCACATTTTTGTTGCTCTTTAGGCATAGTTCCAAATAGTTCTCCAGAAAGGTTGGATGAGTTCACAGCTCCATCAACAGTATAATAGTGTCCCAGATTTCCCACAACCCTTCCAACAATGATCATTATCCTTTCTGGTCATATTGGCCAATCTGAGAGGTGTGAGGTGATACCTCAGAGAAGCTTTAATTTGCATTTCTCTAATAATTAATGATTTAGAGCATTTTTTCATATGGCTATGAATTGCTTTCCTCGTCTGTAAATTGCCTTTGCATATCCTTTGACCATTTGTCAATTGGGGAATGGCTTTTTGTTTTAAAAATACGACTCAGTTCTCTGTATATTTTAGAAATGAGTCCTTTGTCAGAATCATTAGTTGTAAAGATTGTTTCCCAATTTACTACATTTCTTTTGATCTTGGTTACAGTGATTTTATCTGTGCAAAAGCTTTTTAATTTAATGTAATCGAAAACATCTAATTGGTTTTTGGTGATGTTCTACAACTCTTCCTTAGTCATAAACTGCTTCCCTTTCCATAGATCTGACAGGTAGACTAGTCCTTGATCTTCTAATTTGCTTATAGTATTGTTTTTTATGTCTAAGTCCTGTAACCATTTGGATCTTATCTTGGTAAAGGGTGTGAAGTGTTGGTCTAATCTAACTTCCAATTATCCCAGCAGTTTTTATCAAAGAGGGAGTTTTTATCCCAATGGCTGGACTCTTTGGGTTTACCAAACAGCAGATTACTATAATCATCTCCTGCTTTTACACCTAGTCTATTCCACTGGTTCAGCACTCTATTTCTTAGTCAATACCAAACAGTTTTGATGACTGATGCTTTATAATATCATTTTAGATTGGGTAGGGCTAAGCCACCTTCTTTTGCACTTTTTTTTCATTAAGCTCCTGGCAATTCTTGACTTTTTATTTCTCCATATGTATTTACTTACAATTTTTTCTAACTCATTAATTTTTTTGGAATTTTGATTGGTAGGGCACTAAACAGATAGTTTAGTTCGGGTAGAATTGTCATTTTTATTATATTAGCTCTACCTATCCATGAGCAGTTAATATTTGCCCAGTTATTTAAATCTGATTCAATTTGTGTGAGAAGTGTTTTATAATTGTTTTCAAAAAAGATTCTGAGTCTGTGTTGGCAAATAGACTCCCAAGTATTTTATATTGTCTGAGGTTACTTTGAATGGGATTTCTCTTTCTAGCTCTTCTGCTGTATCTTGCTAGACATATATAGAAAAGTTGAGGATTTATGAGGGTTTATTTTATAACCTGCAACTTTGCTAAAATTGCTAATTGTTTCCAGTAGTTTTTTGGATGATTTCTTGGTATTCTCTAGGTAGACCATCATGTCATCTGCAAAGAGTGAGAGTTTTGTCCCTTCCTTCCCAATTCTAATTCCTTCAATTTCTTTTTCTTCTCTAATTGCTGATGCTAACATTTCTAATACAATATTGAATAGTAGTGGTGATAATGGGCACACTTGTTTCACCCCAATCTTATTGGGAATGCCTCTATCCTCTCCCCATTGAGTATGCTTGTTGATGGTTTCAGACGGATACTGCTAATTATTTTAAGGAACAGTCCATTTAATTCCTACACTCTCTAGTGTTTTTAATAGGAATGGATGCTGTATTTTGCCAAAAGCTTTTTCAGCATCTATTGATATGATCATATGATTCCTGATAGGTTTGTTGTTGATATAATGCTAACCGTTTTCCTAATATTGGACCAACCCTGCATTCCTGGAATAAATCCTACTTGATCATAATGTATTATCCTAGTGATAACTTGTAATTGTTTTGCTAAGATTTTATTTAAGATTTTTGCATCTATATTCATCAGGGAAATAGGTCTATAATTTTCTTTCTCTGTTTTAACTCTTCCTGGTTTAGGTAACAGCACCATATTGGTTTCATAGAAAGAGTTAGGCAGAGTTCCATTTTTCCCTGTTTTTCCAAAGATTTTATATAGAATTGGAACCAATTGTTCCTTAAATGTTTGGTAGAATTCACTTGTGAATCCATTAGGCCCTGAACATTTTTTTTTAGGGAGTTCAGTGATGGCTTGTTGAATTTCTGTTTCTGAGATAGGGTTGTTTAGGTATTTAATCTCTTCTTCATTTAACCTGGGCAACTCATATTTTTGTAAATATTCATCCACTTCACTTAGATTATCAAATTTATTGGCATAGAGTTGGGCAAAATAATTTCGAATTATTACTTTAATTTCCTCCTCATTGGTGGTGAGTTCACCTTTTTCATTTATGATACTAGCAACCCGAGCTTGATTTGACTGACCCCGCCGAGGCTTGGACAAGGCTACTTCTGCAGCTCTTCTAGGGCGCTCCTGCCCGCCACCGGAAGTTCCTCGCCGCACACCCACGCTCACTTTGGGCTTCGCTCCCCCGCCCTGCGCAGAAGCCCGGAAAGCCTTTGACGTCAGATCCGGTGGGAGTGGCCTCCGGAAGTGGCGGGAGAAGTTCCGCCACCCTCGAGCCGCGCTCTCTCCTGGCGTTAGAGGCCGCGCGGGGGCCCGACGCTTGGGGGTCACAAGGCCAGGCGCCGGTGTGTCCGAAGAGACCCTTCACCCGGGATTGCCCGCCGAGGCTTCCGAGGGAAAGGCTCTTCCATCCTGTATCGGATTTGGGAGCGGAGGCCCTTCTAGGGAGGGAAGGGGCAGCCTTGTGAGGACGTCCGAAGTAGAGGGGGCCGGGGCAGGGGTGGAGAACCCCTCCCCCTCCGCGCAGGGCCCAACAACACGTGATGGAACAAGTGATGGAACAAGTGAGGAAGTGGTGTGGGAGGGGGAGGGGCTACCAAAGCTGCACCCCGCGGCTGCGAAATGGCGGGAGCGAGGGGCGCCCCTGAAGCCTCGCTGCACCGCAGACGCTGCAAAAGCCAGCTCCTGCCCTCAGGGAGTTAGAGTCTGTCTGGGAGACTTCTGGAAACCAAAATAGACAAATCAAGCCATATCTGGGATTAATAAGAATTAATTAACTAGAATTAAGAGGTGTTGGGAAAAACTTCGTTTAAAAGAGGTGAGCAGATATGTTCTCAAACATATTTTTACCCAGATCAGTTTATGTTTCCTACACATAGCATCAAAGAAAAATAATAATAATTATGATTATGATAATACTATTACTAATAAAGCTAATGGTGCCAAGCACTGTTAAGCAATTTATAATTGTCTCATTTGATCCTCACAACAGCCCAGAGGTATTCTAATCTCCATTTGACAAGATGGATGAGGAAAAGAAAGCAAACTGTTAAATGAAGTGTTCAGGGTCACACAGCTCTTCAAGTGTCTGAGGATAGCTTTCAGTTTAGGTCTTTTGGAGTTCAAGCCCAGGGTACCACCCAGCTGCTTCTGGTACATTAATATTTTGGGGGAAAGTAATTAATTTAGTTTTGCTAACTGAAATGGTATTGTGAAAAGTTGGCTGAAGTGACTGAACAATAGTGAGATATTTTAATGCAAAGCTCTCCAGCAGATGGAGCATTTTCATTTTTTAGCTCATCTTTCTAACTCCAGGCCCTGGGCTTTATCTGATCTAGCTGCTGACCACTCTGGAATTCCATTCTGCAGGTAGCTATGGACCACTGGAATGTCCCTTCCTCCCACCCAGTTTAGTGGTGAGACTGGGTTACATACATACTACATGTATTCCTCCTTGTTTAGAAAATAGAGATGTTGACCTTGGAGTCTTAATCTCAAATCCAGCCCAGCCTTTGATATATGCAGACTGATTGATTTTGGAAAATCATTTGAAATTTTCTTAAGGCCCTGGGCAATTCTTCAAGAAAATTTTATCTGAAGTTTGTTGATTTGTATGTAATTTTCCTCAATTCCTACACTAATGAAATAATCTTTGGGCAAAAAATATATTCCACATATAATAAATTGAGCAATCAATGAGTATTTATTAAGTACCTGCTATGTGCTATACTCTAAGTGCTAGGGCATACAAAAAGAGCCAAATACCCAATTCTTCCCCTCAAGTAGCTTATGACTGGTTCTTATCTTTTATTAGCAAAGAAGACCAAAACGACATAGTCAAGTCACACCTTCTATCTATAGCTAGAAACGTGTGTGTGTGTGTGTGTGTGTGTGTAGTCTATGCATAAGATATTTCCCTGATCAGTTAATGTTAGTGTGAGAGTCTTTATTTTTGGTTTATGTAGAATCTTAGTGGTCTTAATGTCATATTAAAAAAAGTAGGATAAATATTCAAGAAATGAGTAATAATACTTTTAGACACCTACTTTAAATCTGTCTTATAAAACCACTGAATCTCTTTGGTTTCAAAGATTTGTTGTAGTGATGTAAACAGCTAGTACACACTGAAGGGGATAGCTCAGAATCTAGAACCTACCAGTCAAATCCCAAACCTGGCTTATATCCACTCTCAGACTATAACTACAATTTACTGCTAAACTGTGTTGGAAGAAGTCATGTAAGTGTGACTTCACAAGCATGTAGCCATGCTAGTGGAGTCATTACAAATTTGTTACCTAGTCTCAACTGAGCTCTCCATATTACAAGGCCATTCTTTTCTTTTGTAATTCACTTATTTGTATTCCCTTCAGTGGTTGTTCCAGACTTCTTCTTAGGATCATAAATTTAGGTTTGGAAGAGATCTTAGATCTAGTTCATCCCCCTATTTTTAAGGTCACAGAAGTTGTATTAGAGCTGGACTTCAAGTCCAAAGAACTGTGATTCTGAGTTTAGTGGTATGCTTTATTTTTGTTTTGTTTTGTTTTTTTTAGGTTTTTTGCAAGGCAAATGGGGTTAAGTGGCTTGCCCAAGGCCACACAGCTAGGTAATTATTAAGTATCTGAGACCGCATTTGAACCCAGGTACTCCTGATTCCAGGGCCATGCTTTATCCACTGCGCCACCTAGCCTCCCCAAGTGGTATGCTTTATTAACAGAAATATAATGCATACTTCATCTTAAGGTCCCACACCATTCCTTTCTCCATTCTTTCCACATTTTATAGTGAAAAGAGGCTATTTTCATGAATTTCCTCCTGTATCTCAAAACACCTTGAAGTCATTTCCCATTTTCTTTATTTCAGTCTCTGATGAAAAGGTGGTCTTTTCCCTTGTCAAGACCAACTCCTTCACTTGGACCTTTGATCTCATCCTCTTCCATCTCCAGAAACAGATTATGCCCCTTCCCCCATCATTCCCTGTTCTCTCTACTCTCCCTCCTATCCCTTCTCTCTTCCCCTTTGCCTTTCCCTCTCTCTCTCTGACCCTCCCAACTTCCCTCAATTCCTCTAAAATTTTATGTTCCATCAATAATAACAATGATGATGATGGCCAACATTTATATAATGCTTTATGGTTTGTAAAAACTTTATATCTGCTACTTCATTGATCATCACACTAACCTTGTGAGGTAGGCCCTATTATCCTCATTTTACAAATAAAGAAACTAAGACTAAGAGAGGTTAAGTGATTTTGCACAGAGAATCACACAGCAGACTTTGAAATTATTTCTTTTTTTTCTTTTTTCTTTTGTGTTTTTGCAAGGCAGTGGGCCTAAGTGGCTTGCCCAGGACCACACAGCTAGGTACTTATTAAGTGTCTGAGGGCGGATTTGAACTCAGGTACTCCTGACTCCAGGGCTGGTGCTCTATCCACTACGCCACCACAAATAGGGCTGCGATAAATATTTTTGTACAAGTAATGTTTTTACCCTTTTTCATCATCTCTTCAGGGTATAGACCCAGTAGTTATACCATTCACATTTGCAGTTATGATTACTCTGTATTTCTCTCCATCCTATCTTCCACCTGTGTTTACTTTCTTTTTCCTTTTCTCTTATCCCTGTCCACCTTTGACTGTTGCTTTTCTCAATCAGCCCTCCTCCCTTTTTTTCTTTTCCCCATTTTCCTTTTATTTTTAACTTTAACTTTTAACTTTTATTTTTTACTCTCCCTTTTATCAGCTCTTCATTCTCTATTCTCCCCCCCCCCCACACTTCCCTGGAGGGAGGGTAGGATAAATAGTTAAATTCAATTGGGAATGTATTTTATTCCCTTTTTTGAGCTAGGTCTGTTGAGAATAAGATTTACTTAATACTCACTCCCTTCCCTCTCTCTACTAAATAGGTCCTTTGTGCCTCCTCGTGTGGTATTATTTATCCTTTAATGCCACTACCTTCTTCTCCTAGATAATCCTTATTTTCATATTTTAATTGTTTTATGCCTATCTTTGTGCCCACAACCTGTCAAAGTATATTCCTTTTATCTTTCCTTATAGAAGTACAATTCTCAGGGGTTGATTGATAAATGTACAAACATCATTACCTCAGAATTACTTCTTACCCATAGCTTCTGTTCAAGTATACTTCTTTCAGCTGTTCAATTAGAAATACAATTCTCAAGAGCCATAAGCATCATCAAATTATAAGCAATTTATACCCATACCCTCTTTCCAAGTATATTCCCTTATGAACTAAAGAAAATCAACAACTTTGTACAACATCATAAAGCTAAAGCATTAATTCCTGCCCCACCCAGTCCTACTTGTTTCACTAGCTTTCCTGGACTTGAACTTTGCCTTCCAAACTAGAATTGGGGCTCTCACTGCTGACCTACTGCATAGCTGGCTTGCCAGCCCTTGCCTGAGCTGTGTTGTGCTTTAAAAAAGCCTCCCACTAACTTTCCAGCTTTCCTACCTACTTTGGACTAAACGCCCCATTACCCACTTGAGACTGACATTTTCTGAAGTTCTCCCATGATATCTTGAGTTGAGAACTTGTTTTACTCTGTTTTTTTTATTGTTGGGGTGTGTGTGTGTGTGTGTGTGTGTGTGTGTGTGTGTGTGTGTGTGTGTGTTCTGCCACTTTAGGGTCTGTTTAGAGGCTTTATTAAAAGTTGTTTTGAAAAAAATTCTGGGAGCTTCCTAGCTTTATGCCACTATCCTGGCTCCACCCAATGATTTCTTAATTGTCAAATCCTATGGGTTTTTTCCCTTAATTTTTTCTCTGTAGCATTTGCTAACTACCCTTTTTCTTTTTTTCTTTTTTTGCAAGGCAAATGGGGTTAAGTGGCTTGCCCAAGGTCACACAGCTAGGTAATTATTAAGTGTCTGAGGCTAGATTTGAACTCAGGTACTCCTGACTCCAGGGCCCGTGCTCTATCCACTGAACCACCTAGCTGCCCCCTAACTACCCTTTTTTCTCCTGGATAGTCTTTCCTTTTTAAGTGACAGTTCTTTTTTGATTCTCTTATGTGCATTACTCAGCCTTCTTTCCAAGATCATCCACTGGTTGTGAATGAAACTCAAGTCTCTTTCCAGGGCTCTCTTTTCCCTCTATACTTTGAATGATTTTATCTGTTTCCATGGGTTCAATGATCCTTCAAAATTTCTAATTTTTGCATATCCATTTCTTATTTATTTTCCTGAGCTTCATCTCTTCCTTGTCATTTGGATTTGTCCCATACCATGTCCCATTGTCATTTTGAACTCAATTTGTCCAAAAGAAGTTATTATTTCCTCCTAAACTTACTTTTCTCTTACTTTTCCTCCCAATTCCCCTGTTTCATGATTTTGTACTTGTCTTTAATACTTGTCTCTCTTGGACCATTTCCCTCCATCAAATCAGTTGCTAAGTATTGCACAACATTTCTTTAGGTAATAACCTCTTATTGCCTCCAACTTTTTGACTTAGAGAATATAATACTAAATCTAAGCAATTCAGCTGCCCAAGATATATCTAAAGCTTAGGACTGACCATTTCACTTTTCTGCTCAGAGACTCCAGTGTCCCTCTTGCTTCTAGGATATTTGAACTTCACACATATTCCTCTTCATCTACTCTACAGTTCATCCAATTTCTTTCTGTTCCCGTTTGTGAGATTTTATCTCCCCTTGCTGAAATTTGTAAAGGCTATCTTCTTTGCATGGAATGCTTTTTCCTTTTATCTCTGCCTCAGAGAATTTCTAGCTTCCTTGAAAACTTAGCTCAAGTGTTACAACACCAGGTTGCTAATGATTTCTCCCCACTTAGTGCTAGTGCTTCTGGTAATTTATATGTGTAGATGGTTGCTCCTGATAGATTATAAACTCCTTGAGGCAGAGACTGGCTTTTGTCTTTATTTTCTCAGAACTTTTGCACATTGTCTGGTACATTGATCCTTGTTGTTTGATTGAATTATTAAAACATTATACCATTGAGGCTTATCTATTTATTAATGGTTTCAAAAACTTTTTTTAGAAAAGTTAGAAATAATAACTTAGATGTCAGGAATAACTTTTAAAATATTTAGAGTTTAAATAAATATATGTTTTTCATCTTCCTTTCAGAAAATTCTCTCAGTTTTTTCCCCCTCAAAGAATCCAAAAATGAATGACCTGTTTGCTACTTTAGACAAGCTTTTGCTAGAATTGGGTAAGTTACAAAGTAAAGGTAAAAAATAATGATGGCTTTTTGTTTTTATTATTTAATATATTTTACCAATGAAGTGAACCCCCAAAATTGCTTGTTTTAGTTTTCCAGTGTGAGCAAGATTCAAATGCTAAGGAAGATGCAAAGCGTGAGATTTCTTGTAAGTAATTTTATATGATACTTTTTATTTGTGTTAAAAGCTAATTTTTTGTATTCTATTATAATGTTTGTCTCACTGTTACTCAGTGATTTAATGTTAAAATACAGAACAAGAAAAAATAGCTGCATTTCAGATAAAACCATTCTTTGTTGAGAGAATGTTTTTTAAAATTTTTTTCTTTTTGTGGAAATGTTTTTTAAATTTTTTTGTGGAAATGTTTTATAAAATTTTTTGTGGGAATGTTTTTTAAAATTTTCCTCTTTGTCTGTGATTCATTGGTGCAGGGAACTCTTAGTTCAGGAACTCCTATTGGCAACTTATCTGCCCTTAATCTTCTAAAGTAACTCATGGCCACTGTGAGATTAATTTGTTCATGGTTATATAACTTTTACGTATATCAGTGTCAAGACAAATGTCCCTGTCTTCCTGATCTCAAGACTAGTTTTCTATCCACTATACCATGGTGCTTGTTTACACAGTCAGTGGAATTTTTTTTAAAAAGGACTGTCAGAATTGAACAATACCACATTTCCATGAAGATAGTTCTGAAAGGCCAGTAGTAATAAAACGTAATGAGCATTATCTGTGGGCTCAGAAGACTAGGTTATAGTCTTGGCTTTACTTCTTCATAGCTATATATTATTGGATAAGTTAACTTACCTTCTCTTCTGTAAAATGTGAATAATGCTTCTTATATCTATGAGAATCAAAAGAAAAACTCACATATTTTATAAATTTTAAGTCAATATAGACTAGCAAATTAAGTAAAATGATTATACACAATGACTACCTTATATAAATGGAAAGAACAAAAAGCATAAACTGAAGGCCAAGTCATTATAACCAAATGGGACAAGAGCTAAGAAAATGCACTTCCCACCTTTCTTTGGAAAGAGGACAGGAATTATGAGCATGGAATATTGTATTCGTTGTGAATCTTGGTTGATTTTGTCACAATGCATTTTTTTCTCTTTTAAATCTTTGTTGTAAGTGATGGCTTGTTGGTTAAGGGATAAAATAGTAATAGATTTTGAAATGAAAATGATGTAAAAACAAAAGATATCAATAAAAAGAAACAAGTAATGATTAAAGACTGATAAGAAAAAAACAATAAATTCTTGATTCTGCAAAAAAAAGATTCATTTGTTTGCTTTTTCCATAGTCTAAAATTGCAGATGATTAAGAATTTTGTACTTGATTTTAATAGTTATATTTGCATTACTCTATTTGGAATGAGTAAGAACTTCATGAATAGTAGCTATATGTTTTAATGGTTTGTATGATTCATTCTGAATTTAGAAGTGATTTAAAAGAAATTGTGCATCACCTTTGAATGTCTTAAATTTCATAGGGTGATTTAAATAAAATTTTTTTATATAGGATCAATTACTATATAAATTTATTTTTGTTCTCTGCTAAGTATATATAAGTAAAATATATTTATTCTATTTTAGTACTCTGTACAAATATAAGAGAAATAAAGAAGAATATTTTTACTCTGCGTGAAAAAATAAACAAAATTGATGATGAAATTGCTCATTACCACAAGCATAAAAAATATGTGAATGAAGACTGTACCAAGTAAGTACTTGATAGTGATGAAATTTTATTTTTATTTTAAATTCTTTTACTTAGGATTTCTAAATAAGGGTAATAGTTAAAAGTATGTCTCCGTAAGTTTTAGGGGCATAGGGAAGTATCCTATATTGACAAATACAATAGTTGATCAGGTATAAACTTTTAAAGTCACTTATTAATGTAGAAAGAATTTATACCTTACTAAACCAAACCCTATTAACCCCATATTTGAGATAATTTAGTTTATTCAAGGCTATTTTTTGAGTAAAGATGTTAAAATTAATTTCTTTCTCCCTAAATCTATTTTCAGGATTTTTTTGTCAATGAAGAAAATCCTATTTGAAATCAATAACTTTACAAACAAATACTCAAGAAATTAAAGATGCTTTCAACATTTAACTTCTTGGTCCAGTAGTTAACTCTTCTGGGTTAAAATGTTTTTATGCATTATATCAGATAACCACAATGTCATCACTGATTTTTAACTTGTTTAATTTTATTGATAACCTATTTTTATGACAAAATATTGAGTATCATATTCAAACCACTGTGGAATCTTTGCTATATTCTGTATTTTCAAAATAAAATGATTTCTTTGAAAATATTCAGTGTTTTATCATGGTTCTGAGTCAGTTAAGGTTACATATCCCAGAGTTAAAAAAAAAATAAGTGGGAAGTATTTTTTAAGGGTTGCATAAGGGAAAATGGAAGAAAATCTGAGTATCAACATAAGAGAAAGGCAGAAAGCTAGCTAGGATGTGGCAATGAATAATGGGCATAAGTTATCTAATACTTAAAATGGAAACTGCTGTAAGATAATTATTTTGGGATTTTCATATTAATAGTTTTCTTCCCTTCCCCAGTAAAAGAACAAAAGATTTTATGGGTTAGTTTGTGGTCATTAACTCTTTAGTCACCTGACTAAACTGACACAGGGTTTCTTTTTCTCTTTTAGTTTAGGAAGGTGCAACAACAAGCCTTTCTAAGTTTTCATTACAATAGAAAAACCTCTCTTCACCCTCTATTCATTTCTCTGAAGTGGATAGCTTTAATACAGATGTTGAGATAGTATCTCAACTATGTGGTGACGGAAAAAAAAACCAAACAAATACCTAACTTTTAAATGTTAGAAAGGAACCAAGTCATGTTCGAGCTGAAATAGCATACCAGTATTTTATGATATTGTTAGCTCTCTTCATATTTGCCACTTCACATCCACATTTCTAAACCAGCTTGCTCATGAAAGGAAATACTCTTTTAAAAACCACATTTGTATATGGAGGTGTAAACAGGGGAAGGGAAGTTATGTGCTTCTGTTTAAACTCACAGAGGATTTTCCTTTGTGGAATTGCGAAAGTCATTTTAAGGAATAGAAAATTGACACCTTTCATTGGACACATCGATTTTTTAAAACTTATCTTTGTTATCTGATATGCTCTTAATGAATATAAAATTATTCCACAGCTGGATGCCAACACAAGATATTCTTCATAAACATGAACTTTATTTGGAAGACCAATTTCAGAATCACCAGGAAACCACTGAAAAAGACAAGTACTATATATGCTAATTCAAATCAATCAACAATATGATTGTTAATAATAAGAAGTAGGACTTATAAGAATACTAATTGAATTGAAAACATTTTGTGTTCAAGAAAATTGATAAAAGTAACTTCTTTGTGGATTATATTGCTTCTGATTTTTAGCAACTGAATCCTAAGGCTAATCAATGTTCTCCAAAGGGTGTGCTAAAAAGCTGTGTAAGTGTGAGAGGAGAATGACAGCTGGCATCACTGTTGGGATCTTTGTACCCAAGGTCTCCTTAGGGTTTTTGTACACATGTCCTTGGAGCAAAGCCAAGTAAACAAAAATATGAGACTTTTAGTTAGAATATAAACACATATACATTGTCAGAAAATGAATACATCAGTGTGATATAAATATAGACATGTAATTTTCAAATCATTTCCATCTCTTTTCATTCATAAATCTTAATATATTTGAACTGTCCCTCAGGTCCAGAAAACAAAGAGGGTCAGCAGTGTCAGTCTAGGAATCCAGATGTGTGTGTGTGTGTGTGTGTGTGTATGTGAATTGGGACAGGAGTCATCAGAACAAGTATGCAGTGTTCTTCAGCTCCATGTTGTCAATTACTATGTCACCTTTATGTACCCAAATAGACTTTTTTTTATTTATGAACACTTTCCTAGTAGCAGTCGATATAGCAAGGATGCTCTTTACATTTAAACTCTGGAGGTTTAGAAAGAGTATTTTTTTGTTTCCAATAATTTGTGGACTTGACTATCTTTAAAAAAGCTTTGAAGATGATTTTTTTTTGTTTTGTTAACAGTTTGATAACTATAGAAAAGGGTCGGAAGTAGTTCATAGATGATGAAACAAATTAAGATTATGGTAATGTTGAATATACCATAATCCTCACATGTAAAATGATACTTTTAGATATGAATATTAATTCTACTTTAGTTAGAAAAGAAGAAAGTGTTCTATGTTAATTGTATAAGAGTGGTTGGGGGGGTAATCATCTACATGTGCTCTGACTTAGCACTGAAGGACTTATGCTTTGGGATAACCTGATAACCACCTATGTGGTCCCTTTAGGACTTACTGGCAAATTCTTGTTCTGACGACTCCTGTCCCAATTCACTAGAAGGACTCACATTCTGCTGGCACAGTTTTGAAGAACTGCAACATCTCTATACCATAATGAGTTATCATAGTAGGTCTTTAGTGGAGGAAAATTAACAATTATATTTTGAATAACTTGTATGCATGAAGAGACCAAATATTTTCTTTATTCAATAAACATTTATTACTGGTTTGTTAAGTGCCAGGTACTTTGCTAATCTCTGGGCATACAAATTCACATTAAAAAGAAAGACAATAACTGCTCACAAGGAGCTTACACCATAATGGAGAAAGATAACACACTAAAGAAAGTTGGAAAGTGGCAGTATAGGGTAGGCTCAGGAAGGTACTTGGGCCAAAGGCAGGATGGAGAAGTTATGAGAAATCCCAAGGCAGGGCACTGAGGTAGAAAAAACAAGATGTTTGTCTGTAGTCCTCTCCTTAAATGGGGGTTTGGGAGTTCATGGCCTTATCTTTCAGTTAGGGGGCAGATGGCAATGATGAGGTATGAGTACCAAGGCTAGCTGTGTGGATTAATTTTTCTGTTACTTTGGGGATCTAATTAATGCAGGTTACTAATGACAATATAAGTTCTTAAGTTAGAGATCCCTCTAACTCTTCTGGATAGAGGTATAGCCCTTCTGTTCTGGGTTATAATTTTTTGTAAATCAGTGTAATCACTGGCATTTTTCGTTATGTTTTGTTTGTAATTAATGATGTATGAAAGTCAAAAGTAATTAAAAGTTGATTTTATCCCTATCTAGTATTTATATCAGCAAATTAGATAACTTTCTATTCTAATTAATGAAAATTCTGGATTTAAACATCTTCCTTTTGGTCAAAGTGAGAGGGGAAAGCAAGAAAAGGAAAAAGAGACCTTGGTTAAGGGCAAGTTCACTATCAGGAATGTACCATGATTTGGTCACAGCAGTCCCATCTGCCCTCTGTAGAAGAAGATGCCAGCTCCTTGGTATAGCCTGGACACTCAACACCAGCTCCTTTAACTTCTTTCTTTCTCTGCCTTAGCCATCTGTCCAGCTGTGCATCTTTACCCTTTCTCTTCTTACTCTCCCCTATGCATAGAAGTTCAGGAACTTCTCTTGAAACAGAAAATGGTTTCTAGCTCACAGTACTAGATAGATTGTCCAGTCCCTCCTAGGGCAGAGAAAGACTATAATTCATACCTTTCCCAAAAAGGACTCAGACCATATACTTATTTACCCCCTAAAACCAATCTAAATACTATTTTTCTTAAGAGATAAAACAGAGTTTTATTGTCATCCCATTTGTTGTGATCTTATATGCTTAGGGCAGTGGTGCTATCCCTTCTTTAATATTTCTATTTTCCCAACATGTCTTTAAAAAGATCCTTTTTTTATCCTTGGTATTCATTGTCAACTTTAACTTTTTCCTAAACTTTACAACTCAATGTCTTAGAACCTTATGAGATTCTGCCCCTTTTTTAAATTAATCTTTTTCAGTTATCTGTCCATATTTTCATTTTCTGAAATATCAGTGGGGGGGCCCAAGATGGCGGCATGAAGGCAGCATTACCTGAGAATTCTGACCCCCCAAACCCCCAAAGAAACAAAGGATGGGGGCGACTAGGTGGTGCAGTGGATAAAGCACCAGCCCTGGAGTCAGGAGTACCTGGGTTCAAATCTGGTTTCAGACACTTAATAATTACCTAGCTGTGTGGCCTTGGGCAAGCCACTTAACCCCATTTGCCTTGCAAAAAAAAAAAAACAAACTAAAAAAAAAAGAAACAGGATGGCTCTAGCCAAAATTTAGAGGGGCATAACCCACAGAAAGACTGAGTAATACATTTTCCCAGTCCAAGATAACTTAGAAGTTCCGCAGAAAAGGTGTGCTTCACCAGGACCAGCAGTTGGAAAAAAGCCACAGAGCAGCCCAGCCCAGCCTAAGGAAACCCAGCCAAGCACAGCCCAGAGATCACCCACAACAGCTTGAAGGGGTGGTGAGAGAACTGATGCACTTGGGTGAGCATGGAGTGAGGAGCACCAAGCTGCAGAACCTGCAGCGAGAATTGGGAGAAAGCAGCCTACACCCCCAGAGACGGTAAGGGAAGTCTGCAGAGATTTCTCTGCTCTTCCTGGGGTGGGACTCTGCTGTTTGCCTACACTCAGACCCAGGTTGCAGTTTGGGCTTCCATACTAAGATAGGAATCCTGCCTTATAGCCCCAGGGCTGAGAGCAGTGTTGTGGTCATCTACATATCAAAGCAGGGGCTAGAGAGCATAAGACCTTGAAAGAATAAAGGTTCCAATGGGGTGTCCCCCAAAAAGTCAATCCCAAAGCCTTGGAAGTGCTGAAAATTAGCCTTGGGCTAAGGAAATGAGAAAACAACAGAAAAAGAATAGAGAATTACTTTAGTCCCATGGAAGATCAAAACACATACTCAGATGATGATGAAATTGAAGCTTCAATATCCAAAACCTCAAAGAGAAATAGAAAATGGGCTTAGACTGTGGATGAGCCCAAAAAAGACTTTGAAAAGCAATCAAGAGAAGTGGAGGAAAAAATTGGGAGGAGAAATGAGAGCAATGCAGAAAAATCATGAAAACCAAATCAAAAGCTTCAGTTAAAGAAATACAAAAAAATACTGAAGAAAATAATATGTTAGTAACCAGTTTAGGCCTAATGGAAAAAGCAAAACAAAGGGCAAATGAGGAGAAGAATGCCTTAAAAAACAGAATTGGCCAGCTGGAAAAGGAGATAAAAAAGCTCTCTGAAGAAAATAACTCCTTCAAATGGAAAGCTGATGACTAAAGGAAGCTGATGATTTTGCAAGAAAGCAGGAAGAAATAAAACTCTAACAAAAAAGCAAAAAATTAGAAGAAAATGTGAAGTATCTCATTGGAAAAACAACTGACCTCGAAAACAGATCCAGAAGAAATAATTTGAAGATTATTGGACTATCTGAAAGCCATGACCAGGAGAAGAGCCTAGACTTCATTTTTGAAGGAAATAATACAGCAAAATTGCCCTGAGATCCTAGAAGCTGAGGGTAAAATAGAAATTGAGAGAATTCACTGGTCACCCCCTGAAAGGGAGCCCAAAAGAAAAACTTCCAGGAATATTATAGCCAAATTCCAAAACTCCCAAATCAAAGAGAAAATTCTAAAAGCTGCTAGAAACAGACAATTCAACTACTGAGCCTCCATAGTCAGGATTACACAGGATCTGGCAGCATCTACATTAAGGGCTCATAGGGATTGGAATATGATATTCCAGAAGGCAAAAGATCTTGGTTTACAACCAAGAATCAACTACCCAGCAAAACTGAATATCCTCTTTCAGGGGAAAAGATGGACTTTCAGTGAAACGGGACTTTCAAACTTTCCTAACGAGACAACCAGAGCTGAACAGAAAGTTTCATCTCCAAGTACAGGACTCTGGTGAACCATAGAGGGAGTGGAAGAGAGGAACTATGGGGAACTTGATGAGTTGAACTGTTTGTATTCCTGCACGGGAAGAAGATATTGATAACTCATATGAACTTTCTCATTTATTAGAGCTGTTAGAGCATATATAGACAGGACATAGGAAGGAGTAGAATATAATGGTATGATGTGTTAAAGGGATGGAGTCAATGGGCAATGGGGGAAAGTACTGGGAGGAAGGAAAAGGAGATGAAGAAGAAGCTGAGATTTCACTTAAGAGTCAAAAAAGCTTTTTCAATGGAAGTGGGGAGGGGGAGACCAGGGAGGAATGAGTGAGCCTTCATTCTCATTGGAAATGGCTCAGGGAGGAAATGACATACACACTTAATAGGGTGTGGAAATCTGTTTTGCCTTGGAGAATGATGGGAGGGAAGGGACAGGATGAGGGGGACTGGGGGGGGGAGGGAAGGGTACTCAGGGGCAACACACTTTTGAACAAGGGCCTGGATGAAAGGAGAGAGAGAATAGAATAAATGAGAGTGGAGATACCTAGTAATAGCAACTGAGGGGAAAATATTGAAGCAACTTCTCTGGTGGACTTATGATAAAGATATGTATGATAAAGACAGCAACTCACCCCAGAGAAATGTGAAGTACAATTTCTCTCTCTCTCTCTCTCTCTCTCTCTCTCTCTCTCTCTCTCTCTCTCTCTCTCTCTCTCTCTCTCCCCTCTCTTCTTGAGGTTTCTCATCTTCTTGGGGGTATGGGGTTTATGTTTATTCTTATGTTTACTCTATGTAGAAACTGTCAGACTGCCTTGGGGGGGAAGGGAGGTGGGGGAGAAATTTTAGAATTCAAAGCCTTGCAAAAAATGTTGGGTGTGTGTGTGTGTGTGTGTGTGGTGTGTGTGTGTGTGTGTGTGTGTATTATATATATATATATATATATATATGTACATATATTACTATTGTATATAATTAGAAAACAAATAAAATGGTAAAGATGATCATAAAAAAATTAAAATATCAGTTCCCAGGTGGCAGCTAGGTGGCTCAGTAGATAGAGCACCGGCCCTGGAGTCAGAAGTGCCTGAGTTCAAATCTGGCCTCAGACTATTAATAATTGCCTAGCTGTGTGACCTTTGGCAAGTCACCTAACCCCATTGCCTTAAATTAAAAAAAAATAAAATATCAATATCCTTTTAAGTACCACCATCCTTCCAGTCACCCAGATGTGTAGCCTTGGTATTATTATTATTGACCTGTCATTCCACACATACAATTCATTGCCAAATCTTGACATTTCTACCTTTACACTACCTTTCATATATGTATCCTCTCTCTGCTCATAGAATCAAAGTCTCATCCAGGTTTTAATTACCTGGACTACTGCAGTAGCCTTATATTTGGGCTCCCTGCTTCAAATTTCTTCCATAGTCAGCTGCTGAGATTTTTCTTAAGTAGAAGGAAGTCTAGGGGCAACTAGGTGGTGTAGTGAATAGATTATCGGCCC
Organism: Macrotis lagotis; assembly: GCF_037893015.1. Lineage (NCBI taxonomy): Eukaryota > Metazoa > Chordata > Mammalia > Peramelemorphia > Peramelidae > Macrotis > Macrotis lagotis. The sequence goes on along the minus strand of NC_133661.1, from coordinate 263,256,258 downwards.
TGAAGTCAGGAAGTCCTGAGTTCAAATGCTGCCTCAGACACTAATTACCTAACTATGTGACCTTGGGCAAGTCACTTAATCCCATTGCCTCGCAAAAAAACTAAATAATAATAATAATAAAAGTAGAAGGATGTCTGATTATGTTGCCTTTTCCCCCTATTTAATGAACTCAGCTCCCTATTACCTCTGGGATCAAATAAAAAGTCCTCTGCCATTTAAAGTTTCTAATATCCTAACCCTTTTCTACCTTTCAAGACCTTTTTAAATCTTATTTTCCTCCATATGCTCCCCAATCCACTTACAATGATCTTGAGTCTTATATTTCATCTTATGTCTTTAGATTAGCTCTCTATTTTGTCAGGAATGCTCTCCTTCCTCTCTGCCTCTTAGTTTCCCTTAACTGTCTCAAGACCTTGTTCAAATCCCACTTTCTGAAGGAAATCTCTTCTTATTCTTCCAGTTGCTAATCCCATCTTCTTTCCAACTATTATTTCTAACAACTTCCCAACTTGTATACCTAATTATTTAATGTTGTTTGCATTATTGAAATGTATACTTGTTGAGGTTGGAGACTTTTCTTTTGGCCTTTCTTTATATCTTCAGTGCTTATTGGCACATAGTTAGTACTTAAGTCTCTGACTGGGTACACTGTTCCAAAAGTCTTAGTGAGGTTTTAAGTTACTAAAGTTGCTTAAAAAAAGAAAACAAGAAAGAAAACAAAAAAACAAACAAAAAAAAACTTAAACTGCACTAAGAATTTTGGGACGGCCTGTGCATTCACATTGGTTTCTCTTGGCAGCCTTCATTCTCATTTGGATTGTTTGTATTGTCAGTATAAAATATATGCTGCTTCTGTAGCTTTTTTATGTCAACATATGTTGTCTAAAAATGGGCCTTGTGGGAAGATTGATATGATCTGAGGTCTGGACTACCTCTGAATAAATGAGAACAACCAGTACAGCAAATGAAGGAGAAAGTTGAATAAAGCAGTTGGAACTTGAATTTGGCATTATTAATAATGGAGAAGGGACTTTGAAAGTTCATCTTACTGATATTTTAAAAGTATAAATTTCATGTTTCCAAAGTGATATGGGCTGATATTTGGCATTATGATTATGTATAAGAGCACAATTAGAATGTGATTTGTCAGCATACCTACTGTTTTTTATCTTTAGTGTTTCATCTAATTTTTAAAAATGTAATAAAAATTATTTAGCAACTTATTAATATGTTTCTTTTCATATTGTTTATCAATTTCCACTTTATTGTTTTAACAGAGAAATGTATCATGATTATATGAGACAATATAAAGAGGTTTTTAAAGAATACCAGCAACAGTATTCAGAAAGTTCTTTTGCTCAAGAGTATTACAAGAATAAAACAGAAATGGAAGAAATAAAAAACCGAATATTAACATGTACAGAACAATGTAAAATTAAGGAAACTATTCTTATGGAACTTTTAGGTAAAAAAAACCTTTATTATTAAAATGTTGTCTTTACAGAAAATACTACATTAATATTAAATATTAACACTATATTATAATAATTGTGTTATATATTAATAAATAATATTACATATTAATACTATATTGATATTAAATATAACTTTGTTTTTCAGTGCCTGCTCCTTTTAAATCACTACATCAATGGACATTACACATGTATCCACACTTATATTTCTAATTTTTAATTATATAGTTATTTCAGAATTTTAATTTTTAATGTTTTATTTAGTACCATAGTTATTATTTTATTAACAATGAATAGATAGAATTTTTCAAATTAATTACTTCCAATGTTCTAATATAATATGTATAAAAATATATTTTTATTATGTGTATATTTATATGTATGTATATATATTTATATATTCAGGAGAAGCAAACTCAAGAAGGCATAAAATGATAAAGTCTGTGATTTCCAATGACAATTTTTTAATATATTGAGTTATAGTGAGGAAAAACTTTCAGTTATATTGATTAATAATGACTTTTAATGTAGTTGAAGCTATCTTTCCCCCTCACCCCCCTACTTTCTTATGTGTTTCCTGATTGGTCCAAACTCTGCCTGATTAACAAGGGTGTTGTCATCCCTGACTGTGAACTTTTATCCCCTTCCCAAATCCCTTTGCTTGATTGCTTATTACTAGAAAAGCATTTTCATTTGACATCTCTTCTGCTTTCCTACTCCTTTATCACCCACTCTTTTTGTCCATTCCTTTGTATTTTCTCTCTTGTTACCTGTCTCTTCCAAATCTTGCCAATTTCCCCAACTCTACTGTTACTTTTTCTGTTTTCTCATCTATAAACAGTGGTCTCAGTCTTTCATCTTCTCTGACCTACTTAGTTCTCCATTTTCCATTTGCTGTACTCTCTGCTTCCTACCCATTCTTTAACTCATTGGGGGATAGATTTGTTGTGACAGAGGTGGGGAGCAAAGCTGTGTTATTGAGCAGGAAGGATGAAATGGGACAAAAGGTTAAATGATAAAAGCAAGCAAAAGAGAATTGAATGAAGAGATAGTATAAGAGTAAATTGAGTTGGAGCTAATTAGGTAATGGGATGAGAAAGGGAATGAAAAGGAGAGGATTCAGGTACAGGAGTTAAAAAAGGTGGTAGGAGACCAGAAAAAGTGACAGAAGAGGAGAAAACCCTCTAGTTGGTTTGAGTCATGACTCCTAATTCACTGAGGTGAATTAGCCTGAACATGGACATCCATGTAGGTCATGATTTACTTCCTGTGAATGTTTAGTATATGGTATGTAAATCTTCTTAAAAAAAAGAAAATTCTTCTTGAATAATATGGTTGTAAATAGTTAAAAACTTAAAAGGATTTATGGTTTCACTGACTTACATACTCTCCTGTGATATAGATTGCAATCTGTGCCTATCTCATTCCCTATCTTTTCCTTTCTTGTCTTTTCTCAAATTATGTTAGAAGCCATTTTCCCCCTCCCCCCATGTCTTGTGATGTGGGGTTTCATTTCTTACTGTATGATCATCTCACATCTTATCGATGATGTCTTTTTTTTGCCACTTTTGGCTATATGATTCATTATATGTACTACAGTTGTTTATTCTTTAGATATTTGGGTATTCTAGAATTCACAGCTACTTTGCAGTCTATAGGGAAAAATGGTGTTAACAGATTAATTTTTGTTTCAAGGAAAATCTTAGGATCATTAAAAACATGGTCCAGTTTTCTGAATACAATACAGCTTTCTATCTTCCTCTTTTCAATTCTGGGCCATTGACACTGATTCAAGATATATATATGTCAAAGAAACAACAACTCAATGGATATTAAACTTCATATCAAAGGCATACATCATCTATTCTGTTTTTCCTCTGTGGAATATTGAGTTGAACTCTTTTGAATAGTTTTGGATTTCATTTAGGAGGTTTTATAGTATTCTAGTAATGTAGAGAGTTATGGATACAGGAAATGTGATTAGAAACAAATTTTGTAGAAGAAAAAATATTGTCTGTACCTGTCTGGGGAACTCTAATCAAAGTGACTCCATTGTTAAATGTGAATTTGTCAAGATGGGAGAGGCCCTAGCTCATTCTCCTTCCTCCAGAGTCCGGTTTTTCCCATCTACCTGACCTTGGTCATTGATGGGTCAAGCTTGCACTGGCCTGACAGGAAATGACACGTTGGACTTAGACAATCCTTATGGCTATCTATAGTCTCAGTCTTTCTCTCTCTTTCTCAAACAAACCGTGCCTAGTGTTTTGTTATTCTGGCCACTAGAAGCTTACAAGATGCTACTTTTTCAGGAGAAAAGATTTTAATCTGTATATTTTGCAGGCTTCTATAAAAAAATTCTGTGTGGTTTTAAAGTCCTAGGACTTTGAGTGAATTCTTTCACCATTCAAGGCCTCTCAATCTTAAATTGGTGACAACATCCCCTGGCGACACTAGGACTTAATACAGTTATCACCAAGTTAAACACAAATAAGAGCATCTCGAGGACTTCGCCATCCATAGAAAGTTCTTTTTGATTTGGATAATGTGCAACTTGTATGACAGTGGCAAATATCTTTGATGATAATTCTTCCTATTTTCTGCCTTGACAAAATGGTTTCTGTTGTTGTTTATATCAAAGTATCTTATCTATGCTTAACAGATACAAAGGCAATAGCTTGATGGAAGAGAACCTTTAAAGGTGACATTTTGCTCTATGAAAAGAATGCCTTTTATATAAAGTCTATGAACAATATTTAGTGGAATCTTCTCTTCTGTACCTTCCAATTAGGTGTGTGAATGTAAAAATGTGGTCTATTCTACAATATTGTTTATAAAAAAGATTGTCAATGACATATTTAATATATGTGTAATTTAATCTCATTAAGATTTTTTGAGATGATAAATTATATATATGGATTTGTAGTCATATAAATCTGGAGAGACTTTCTCTGGTAGTAATAATATTTATGTTTTTTTCAATTATTCAAAATATTTTTCTTTTTCAAATAGTTTGAGAATTGATCCCTAACATCATACAGAATTGTGGCATAGTGTTTAAAGCCAAGAGCCTTTCTTGCTAAGTATTTGTTGTGCTCCTTGGTGTTGTGGGCTGCATTGTATTCATGAATAAGTATTGAATTCTGTATGCAGTACTTAGGTTTTGTTGAACACTGTAGCCCAGAAGAACTAAAAGGTTGGACACCCTGCCTTCAAGTTATTCTTCTTTTGCTTCTTGCTGATTTATGAAGCAATACTTTGTATAATCCTTTATCTACCATGATATTTTTCAAATAAATTTGTATTCTTATAAAAATGTATTTTCTTCAATTGATTAGAAGAGAGACTGTGTGTTTTGCTGATTGAGTAAACGATTTTTATGTGCTTTTGTCCTCACTATAGTAATTGCTATATACTACTTAAACTTCCATAGGAGAGAGTGATAGTCTACATCCCTGTTGTTTCCTTTATCTATTTCCTTATTTTAAAGCATCATTAGTTTGAACAAATTGGGTTAAAGCTGTTTTAATACATGTCATATCTTTTATTTTTATTCTGTGTTGATTTTGATATTTTTCCAAAAATAATTCAGAAATGATTTACGTATTGGTAACAAGTTGTTTCTTGTTTGACGTGAACTCAGCTTTTAACTAGACATGTAAATAGGACACAGTTTTTAAGATGATTAAATAATTTATATATTTTATAATAGATGATTAAATTGAAACTTTATTTTATATTTCTTTTATCCATTCAAAAATATTTTGCTCCCAGTTTAACTTCATAATCTGCCTAATTTGCCCTCTCTCCATGACATACTAGTACATTCTGTAGGAGCTTGCAAAAAAGATTAAATCCTCCCTTTATACTCTCTTCAGATTATCTATTTGAAATTTAAGCCTATTTTCCAGTAGAGAATTGCTTACCTATTAGTAGGCATTTTATATAGCCATTATCAACTAAATTTGGTTTTCTAAATGACTGAAATTAATTTAGAAAGATGTTGCAGCAGTATACACCAGAAAAATGCCAATCTTTAAGGAGTTCTGGCTATACAGTGAGATTATGTGCTGAAACTCAAAATCAGAATCAAATTATTTATAAAACTATGATATGTTAAAGACTTAAATAATTTTTTTGTAGCTGTAAATGTTTTTAGTTATAAAATGTTAAATTTTCATAAATAATCTTATATAAAATTGTTACATAAGTTATAGATGTAAATATACTCCCATAATGATGATTTCTTAACACAAAAGTGTTCATTTGAGATCTAAAACTGAAGACATCCTTAAATGTGCTTCAAGTTTGACTTACAAATCATCTAAACTTATGGAAGAAACAGATGAAATGGAAAGAAAAATTAATTTTTTAAACCAGGTACTTGTTTTAAGATGTTTAATATTACTAATATAGAAGAAAAATAGTATATAAATCATAATCTTTAATGATACATTTTAAGATAGGCTAAAATGGAGAAATACTTGATATAGGGTTTAAAAGATTTTATAATTTAGAATAAATCCCTTTATTGAAATTAGAAGTGATATAAATCACTTTAAAATTAAGTTAAATCTTGTCAAATTTTTCTATACATATAAGCAAAAGCTTTATTTAAATTTTCATTTGAGCTACTTCAAATGGCCTTGTTTTTGCAAATAATAATGTACAGACTCAATGTTGTTAATAATAATTCAACTTGAGCTTGATATTTATTTTTTCATGTTTTCAAATATATATTCCTGATTTTTCCTTTAAAAATAGTAATTATTCTCATCTCCTGACAGTGAATTATCTTAGAATGAGATGTAATTTTTTAGATATGACCAATGGGGGAATTTATTTTGCTTGATTATGCATATTAGTTACAAGTACTGTTTACCTTCCTTCTGTCTTTCCTTCTTCCTCTCTTTAAAATTATAATAACCTGATGACATAATTAATGTTTATATATATTTTTAAAATCTCATATTAATGATTTTGTATCAACAAGTCTTGCTTCTAACTTATACTTTATAGGAAAAGTGGTCTAGAAGTTATTCAAGAACTAAATTTTTCAGTATAGTAGTTAAACAATATGGGAAATTTTTTCAACTTGCTAATTTAGATTCAGTTTTGGCAACTTCTATAGATTGAAGTGTATAAAATAGTAATGTGGTCACAAGCAGAATTTTGAGGTTTATTAGTTACTTCATATTTGATATAGTTCAGCCTTTTCCAGAAATAAGTTTTGATGCTGTTGTGTTTTTTAATTTTTAGGAGACTGCAAGAATTTCTGAAACTAAGAATCTTTCAGAAATCCTAGAAGAAAAAAGTAAACCATTAGAAAAAACAAAGGAATTTAAAGAGAGGTAAATTGTTTGATTTTTATTTTATGTGAACATGATATTCTAACTGTAAAAATTTATACAGTGGCCTGTAATATAAAAGCAGTGCAGCATAGTAGATAGAGAATGAATTAGAGATGGAAATTTAAATTATCTTTCTTACACACTGGCTATGTGACTTCTCAGTGCTCTTGCAGAGAAAGTGCTGATCTACATTGGGGAAAGGATTTTTTTTATCTACGGCTTTCCTATATCCATCAGTGTCAACTATTGTGTCATGTAGAGGGAAAGAATTAGGCAGACTTTAAAGTTAGACTAGGAGTAAAATATTTACAGATGAATAAAAGAAATATACAGTATGTATCTAAATTATGAGCTTCATTTGAAAGTCCAGCACACACTTTCCCCTCCAATTAATTCCAATTAATTAATTTCTGGCTTCCTTTTAAGTCCTAAATAAATTCTTACCTTCTATAGGAAGGTTTCTTAACCTTTCAATTTCAATGCTTTCTCTCTGTTGTTTTCCATTTGTCCTATATATATAGCTTGTTTTGTATATATTTGTTTGCATGTTGACTCCCTCAAATTATAAACTCCTTGAGAGCAAGAACTTCTCTTTTTGTATTCACAGGGTTTAACACAGTACCTGAGCATATTCTAGGCAATTAACAAATATTTTTTGAATTGTATAGAAATAAGGAAATACAGTGTTAGGGAATGGCACAAAGGGAAGGCTAAAGAGAAGTCATAGAATTTAGTGTCATTCAGGGGTGACTAGGTGGCGCAGTGGATAGAGCACCGGCCCTGAAATCCAGCCTCAGACATTTAATAATTACCTACCTGTGTGATCTTGGACAAGCCACTTAACCCCATTTGCCTTGCAAAAAAAAAAAAAAAAACCTTGCAAAAAAAAAGAATTTAGTGCTATTCACACTGACTATGTGACTGTTGCTTAATCCATTTCTATTTCATTTCTTACATCTCTAAAATGAAAGGATTGGATTGTGAGGTCATAGTCATAGGATCTAGAACTTAAAGGAAACTTTATCATCTATCATTTTACAGATGAGAAAATTAAGGCTCATGGAGGGTAAGTGACTTGCCAACATCACACAGGGCAGAAAATCTGGATTTGGAACCCAGATTCTCTGATGTCAAGACTTTTAAGGGCACATTTAAGTCTATTCTAAATCCTGTTATGCTTGACTGATTTTTAATATTTTTAACTAAATTTTCTATTTAGGATTTCTGAAGAACAAGGACATTTTCGTACATTAAATGAGAATCCTCAAAATAGACAAGTCTTTCTTTCTTATAATTCTCAGAACTTAATCATACCTGTAAGGAATGATAGACATTTCTCAGAACCAAGAGGCACAGGTAAAATTTATGTTTACAATGAAATCATTTATTTTTCTTCTCTTCCTGTATTGAAGGCTAGCTTTCTATGCACTGTGCCATGCTGATTCTCACTATATAGATAGAGCATTATATAATTTTAAAGTCAGATTATTCAATTAAAAGAATAGAGTAAGAAGTCCTTTTTGATAGAGTTCAAAGTGAGATATCCCTTAAATAATAATTTGAGCCTATTTTTGTCCTCTCAATTGAGGAAATAAGCCTCTTGTTTTAAACAGCTGTATTTTCTCTGAGGGAGACTAGTAAAACTATAACCAGAAACTATACTCTGGTTCAATTGCCAAGTTAGGAGGAATCATTATGTCTATTAAAAGTGAGTAATTTTTTTTCTCTTTTAGAATTGTGTGATCAAATTATGGACTTGTAGGTAAATTACAGCAGAATGTAAATATTTCAGGGCCTGGAACTGTATTTTTGTCTTTGTATTATAGTAGTTAGGGGCTACTAGGTGGTGCAGTCGATAGAGTGCCAATTCTGGGGTCAAGAAGACATCTTCCTGAGTTCAAATCTGACTTGAGATACTTTACCAGCTGTGTGACCCTGGGCAAGTAATTTAATCCTCTTTGCTTTAATCAAGGCAAGGATAAGGATTAAGAAATGGCAAACCATTCTATCTTTGCCAAGAATACTCCAAATGGAGTCATAAAGAGTAAGACATGTTTGGAAAAAACTACTGAACAATGGTAATTTCCAGGACATATCACGATGCCTTGCATACAATAAAGACTTAATAAGTGGTTATTGAATTGAATTAAATTAGAAGGTAGAATTCCAGTGTCTAGGCTACCTTAATATTTCCTTAGGTTGACTCCTTTTACTGGATCTGCAAATCAATTAAACCACATCGTCCCTACCTTTAAAAAGGGACATCAACTTTTCCCACCATTCTTTACCTTCTAATTCATAATAAAGATAACTATTATGAAGATAGCTTGGCATTGTGTATAGTAAACTTTCCTGGAAACCAGAAAGTCCTCAAATTTATATCCTGCTTCTGCTTCATACCGATTGTGACTCTAGATGGTTCACTTATCCTCTTAATCCTCCCTTGATCCTCTCTAAGACAAGACTTCTTAATCTTTTTTTTTGTGTGTCAGGAACCTTTTTTTGCATTCAGTGAAGGATATGGATCCCTGTTTAGAATAGTGTTATTAAGTGTATAAAATAAAATCCAAAGGATTATAAAAAACAATTTTATAGAAATATAATTATTAAAATATTAAAAAAAAAAACCATAAGTTCATTGATCCCAGGTTAAGATGCCTCTGTTCTAAGACTCAAGAGTTGCAAAGAAAATGCTGACTTGTATTGGAAAAGAGTGCTTCCTTGTCTGAAAATTCCATATATCAGTGAAATTTTAGGTCTGGGTCCTATGTCAAACTATATTTATAGGATTGTTTAATTGTAATTCTGGGCTTGGGCATTTTTGTGATATTTTATTTAAATGTCATATGTATACTTGATTCTAATCAAGTAAGTCAATATGAAATTTTTTGAAAATAATTTTTGCTGAATTATTTATGATCTAGACAAAAAAGAAGACAGTTCACTGAGTCATTCAGCACTTGCAAGGATTGACTTCAGACCAGAGAGAAAGGCAATACTGGTATATATCCTTTTTTATTAAGCGAGTAAGAATTAAGTATTGGTTTAAAAAATTATAATATGAATATAAAAATAGGGCACATTTTTATGTGTATTGTATAGTCTAATCTAACCATGTACATTAGTATGTGTATTACCATCTGAAGGTTTTAAGGCAGCTACGTGGCACAGTAGATGGAGCCCTGGACTGAAGAAAGAACCCAAGTCCAAATCTGGCCTCAGACATTTATCACCAGTGTTATCTTGGGCAAATCATTTGACCTTATCCATAAAATGGGGGTGATAATAATAGCATATTTCATATCTTATAAGAATTCAATGGAATAATTGTTGTAAAATGTTTAGCATAGTCCCTGGAATATATTAAGTACTATATAAATGTTAACTGCTATTATTATTTTTAAATCCTATACCATAGAATTTCAGACTTTGAAGGGTTATCATTGAATACTAAGATAGAGTACCCATCAATTCTGGAGCAGTCAATTCTATAAATTATCTGAAATTTCCCAATTTTATATTACTCTTAGTTTTGCTTTTGGGGGCCAAACAGAATAGGTTTAATCCTTCCTCAAAAAGAGACTTTAATATACTTGGGGGCAAAAACAAAACTAGGTGATACAGTGAATTGGTGTCAGGCCTGGAGTCAGGAAGACTCCTCTTCTGAAGTTCAAATCCAGCCTCAGATACTTATAAGCTGTGTGACCCTGGCCAAATCAACTAACTTTGCCTTAGTTTCCTCATCTGAAAATGAGCTGGAGAAGCAAAAGGCAAATTTTTGAAGCATCTTTGCCAGATAAATTCCAAAAGGTATCACAAAGGGTAAGACACTACTGAAAAATGACTAAACAATAAATCATGTCCCTCTAAGTCTTTTCCATTTTAAATGTTCCTAGTTCCTTCAGTTGAGCAGCAGATACCCTATTTTCCAGAACCCTCATTATTAGAGATAATCCTTTGTAGTAGTACTCTAGAATGCTAGATTAATCATTCTTTTTCTGTTAAGTATTACTATTTATTTTGATGCCAGTTATGTATGTCAGTAAATGTCAAGTATATACTACTACTTTTGCAAGGGACAACAGTATTTCTGGAGGAAATTGTAGCTCCATCTTTACCTCACCTCTTGTAAGTGTTTCTAAGGGGATAAGTATGGATCTCCTGTTGGTTTCAGACGGACAATTTCCAGCCTCTTCTGCCTCTTTGGTCCATAATATATCTTCTCCCATCTTTGGGACTTGTAACCAGATCTTGAATTCTTGAAATTTCCTTTTCTATCTCCCAAGAAAAAGAGAATCTGATGTCTTCCTCCAGAAATAGAAGACATTTATACTTGTTTCTTGAGAGGTTGTTTACCTTTATATGTTTAAATGCCCAGGAAATAAGAAAAAAAATTAATTATTCTTATTATTAAAATGCATGTGTTACTATTTGAATGCAATATTAAGAGTTATGATGATTTTAAGACTGGCTTGGGGCTTGATGTTAAAGAGAGAATTATTCATTTTTACCATTTCTAAAGGCAAAAGGAATACTTCTGAGTTTCTTTAGACTAGTGAATTAGTAGCAGTATCTTGCGACAGTGACCGGCTAAGCTAGCTTAGAGCTGGGAGTGAGAACAGAGATTTTTCCATTTTTAGAGGTCTAGTTTGAAAGAAAAGCTACTATTCTTTGGGGGGGGGGAACACAGGAAAAGCCAGAAAATCATACCTAAGAGGAGGAGAGTAACCTGACCGCCAAAGAAAGATGTAAGGGAATAAGAGTGATAGACATATGCCTACTTTCTTATGAATCCAGCCATGCTTTATAACTGTATTATAAAGGATTTTTCAGTTCCATTTTCTTCTTTATTTATTCTTGGAAACTTTTCTTCCATTTTTGTGTATTTCATTTTCCTGGATAATCTACAAAGATGATTCACTCTAGCTTTTTCATTTTTAACTCCTGCAATATACTAGCTAAGTGATGTTGGACAAATCATTTAGCCTGTCTAAACCTTAACATTCTAATGTGTAAATTAGAAGAATAATTATACTTACACTACCCACTTTATGAATTGTCAGTAGTAAAGGGGTTATATAATTGTGAAAAGCAATCTCATTTGACATTAAGGTAATAATACAGTTATCCCTTCCACATTGTGACTTTCCCTAGTCAGCATAGGAAATTAAATGGAGATTTTTGGGGGAGTTTTGTGGAAGTCTCAGACTCATGAAGGCTGGAAGATGACACAGAAAAAGTTTAGAAACTCAGAAATGCATAAACTATGTATACAGTATTGTATAATATCAACCCAAATTTTATAATAAGTTACTATAACATCCATTTAAAGAAAAAGAAAAAATTCAGACTTCTTCTCTGAGACAAAATGAGCCAAAAAATCTTACACAGATTTTCCACATTATGGGGGCACCACATCCCTAACCTCCATGACAAAAAAGAGAAAACTGTAATATCATTGCAAGTCTAGATAGAAATCAAATATAGTAACAGAAAATGTTGAACAAGCCAGGATTCAAACAATGAATGAAAAACCAGAAGGGAATAATGGAAAGAGTGCTGGATTTGAAATAAGAGGACCTGGGTTTAGATCTCAGTTCTGTGTTATACTGAGCAAGACACTGAACCTCTCAAGGCTTCAGTTACCTTATCAATAAAATGAGATTGGACTATTCCTTTCTAGTCCCTTCACATCTGTGATGTTTTTTCTTATGTTTAGTCAATCTAAGCAACTTTGACTCTTGTCATGCTAAGGAAAACAATAATTGTTTCTTCTTTTCCTCTAAAAAGATTAACCTTTTTATTATGTAAAAATCTCAGCTTTTAATCTTTTAACCTTTGTGGTCTATGACTTTTATGTTTTAGTTGAGAAGACAGAACTGAAGAAAAAGGAGTTGGGAGATAGGTAGAATAAATTGATAATAAACTTTGATAAGGTGTAAAAAGCCATCCTTCTATGTTCTTGCAATATTACCTTGTGTTGTTACCTGAATATATATATATGTAAACATTCTTGATAAAACATTGCATTATGTAGCATATAAGTGAGCTGTTGTAATTAATAATACCTTGTCTCCCCAAGTAAAATTGTATGTAATATTCTTAAGAACAAAGATGGTGAAATTCAGTATTTTGCATTTAGTACCCAAGCAATAGTGTGTTGAACCTGACTGTAGGTAGGGTATTCTGGTGATTGTGTCAAATGAAAAGAAAAAAATAATCATTTCTAAGTAAAAGTCTTGTTTAGCCACTTGAAATATTGCATTTATTTTGTGCAGGAGTTTGATGACTCTGTGATGAACAAATATCCTCAAGTTTCAGCTCTTAAGAGTACACAAAATTTGATGCAATTCAGGTAAGTTTCTAGAATTAAAAAATGCTTTAATTACTGAAAGAGCAAGAATTCAATAAATAACATAAACTTCTATTTGCACATTTTAGGCTATTAACTCTTGAGAAAAAATCAATCCAGAAGCAAACTTTTGACAAAGGAAATATAGGTATCTGCCATTCATATTTTTCCTATGAATTTATGGGGACAAATAGTTCTAGATTACATGCTTTACAAATTATAGTGACTTTTAAAAGTAAATGTTTAATTAATTATGTATTTGATAATATAAGATGAAGATATGCTATTTGTATTATAATAACTTTTCAATTTTTTTTTACAGTTTTAGTTGCTCATACATTAATTTTTTTCTGGCATGTGTAGAGGCAGGCATATTTGGGCCCTTTATTTAATTGAGCTTCCAGAGTTTTAAAAAATTAGTTCAATAGTATAAAAGATAACACTGACAATTTTTAACTGCCTTGTATAGCTTATATCTTTCTATCTATTTGACAATAAAATAGTGGATCTTGAAATTGTGTTATAAAAATGCTACATTCTTTGTATAGTAAAATCCAAATAATACAATGACTTGTAGGAATAATTTGTTTAATAAATGTTTTATTATTTTTATTGAATTCAATTCAATTAAATAATTTTCCAAAATACTCTTTAGTTTATCTCTCAGTGTAGGAAAATAAGTTTGTCATAAAAAAAATGGAATGGTGACACCTGTACTCTATATGGAGAGGGGAAATCTCTAATAATTTTGAGTAACCCTCACTCAATGTAGCAATTCAGAACTATGAAGAAATAGATTAGAGTTAAAGAGCAAACTGCCTCTGTAGTAGTTTTGTAGAGCAGTTTTAAAGGAAGGTTGTTATTTATGTTCACTAGACAAGTGCATAGATAACTGTCTTATTTCTATATCTTCTAAAAAGAGGGCAGGAAGTTCTCCATCTTGAAAGGAAAATAAATAACTCAGATTGGAGGGTAAGAACAGTTCTATAAATCTACAAAAGTAGAACCTTTAACTTTCATTTACACTAAACCTTTAGTTTTAAGAAGTTAATATATTTTTGCAAACAACAGTATATTTTTGTTTAGCAAATACAAATTCCGAGTGTGGAGAAAAGGAAACAGAAGGAGAATTAAGAGTTTCAACAGATATCCCACAAGTAAGTAATTATTTCTTTAAATCTATTTAAAAGCTTTAAACATGAGAACTATTAAATTGAGTTTAAAAAAAGCACAATTCATTTTTGAATATTTGATTTAAATTCATCTAAGTGAGATAACTATAGTTGTGATCATCATATATGATCTGGAAATTATTCCTTACCTACCAAGGTGGCTGTCAAGTAGGTAGTTGCAAGGGATTTCAGGAACACTTGCCCTTAATTAAGAGCAGAATCATACAGAAAAGTTAGTAAAGACTTTTGTATAAAAATATATGAAAACATTTTTTAAATATCTGGAGGCTAAGCTGAATCATACCTGATTTGTTATGTGAGATTCAAAGATTTTCTGTGATAATTGAAGCTTGGTAGTTGCTCCTAAAATGAGATATTAGGATAAAGTAAAATTTAAATAAGTGTATGTAGTTTATAGTAATTAGTAAATTTTTTCCTATGTCATTTTTGATAATCAACCAGTGATAAAAGTATATATGAACTTGTATTTTCTCCATTTTTCAGAGCATGTTGTGAAAAAGTGGTCTGTTACAGAAGTTTATGAAAATCTGTCTCCTCAGATTTTCATTAAGGATAATCTCTAAATTTATATAGCTCAACTTTATAAATACTTCATGGAGATGGAAAATTAGATATTATGAATTGTTAGTTATTGATCTTCTTTTGATTCTTTTTTGGGAATTCATCATTAATCATACTTTTCTCCCAATGGTTCAGTTATCTTATTTCAGATTTCTTAAAAATCCATCTAACAATGCTTTCAAAATTTTGTTTCTTATTTTCATGTTTGAATCTAACTGCACTTTCTTATCTTCCTTTTCTTGAATATTTTTTACCTG
The DNA here is from genome assembly GCF_037893015.1 of Macrotis lagotis. NCBI lineage: Eukaryota > Metazoa > Chordata > Mammalia > Peramelemorphia > Peramelidae > Macrotis > Macrotis lagotis. Next base: position 263,241,075 of record NC_133661.1, on the reverse strand, counting down.
ACTTTTGCAGTGATGAGTATCTAGCTCCTGGCCTCCCAACACCAGCTTTGCTAATCCTGTTCCCTATTTTATTGTTTTGTGAGGGAAAGTTTCTAATTTCATAAGTCTGAATTGTTGTGATCAAAGCTAAGGTCGAATGGAAGTCCACCCTACCAGATACTTCCTTTTTTTTCTTGCTTGCTTCATTTCCTCAGGGAACCTATCTCTTCAATTTTCCACTCAAATGAGCTCCTCTGACCTTCTCTATCTTGCCCCAGGAACTTCTTCATCCTACAAGATGGATTTTGGCTATAAACCCTTGGAAATTTTTATTTTATGTTTCTTCCAGAAACCACTTTTCACTTTGGTTCTAAGAGCTCTGTGCAGTTTTCTTTTAAGAATTCTTGAAATATGTTCACTAACATCTTATCTTGGTCATGGTATTCTAGTGATTCTTAAATTTTTTTTCCCTTGATCTGCTTTCCAGGTCATTTCTTTTTTTTTCTATGAGATCCTTTATATTTTTCAGTCTTTGACTTTATTTTTTATTTTTTGTTGTTTCATGGAGTGATTGGCTTCTGTTTGATCCATTTTAATATTCAGGGAGCTCAAGAGTTTTGTACCTCTTATGCCAAGCTGGTAATTCACTTTCCAATTCCTTCTTCCTTAACTCAATTTCTTTTCCAATGCTCTCCTTTTATTAATAAAAAAATTAAATTTTTTTAATCTCTTCTAGGTACTCCAGTAGAATTTTTGTGTCTATACTGTATTTTCTCTTTTGTTTAGATATTTGGGGGGCATTCTCTTCTTTTGGGTTCATGTTTTGAGCAATACTGTAATAAAAATAGCTTTTTATGGTGGGATATTCTTTTGTTTGCTCATTTTTCTAAACTGATTTCTGGCTTCAGGCTTGATGTTGGAGCCAGGCTCTGTGCATTTCTGTAGTGAAGATATTGCTACTTTCTTGGTATTGAGTATTGAATTGTTCCACAATCTCAGGGGACTTGAAAGCTTTCAGTTCTGCCAAAGTGGTCTGAATCAGAATAAAGTCTGATTGATACCACCACCCCCCATCCTGAATTCCACAACTTCTTGACCTAAGTTTGGATCTCAGCAATAGCAGACTACTACTGGACTCAGCCATCTTCCTTTGATCTGAGATTTCTGTATTGGAACAGATACCTTTTTCTGCTATAAGAGTCAGATTGATCCCACTGCTTCTGTAGAGGGTAACAAAGCTGTCAATTGATACCTCTTCTCATTGAGGTACCCTGATAGGAGTCTGGGACCTTCTCTGACCTTGGTATAAAACTTCCCTTTGGGAACCCATGCAGGAAGTTTTGCTGGATTAATAACAGAATTATGAATATTTTAAATCTTCTTAGGTCTGGGAGTACCAAGCTGGTTATTTCCCTGCAGAAATATCTACTTCTTTCTACATACACAGCTCAGGGCTTCCCTATTTGGGAATGCAGTTCCCCTTATTAGTCTGATCTGAACCTGTAACCTAAAACTAGGTAAAGGATAACAGAGCTGCCAATTGACACCTTTTCCTCAACATGGTGCCCTAGTATGCTCTATTCACTGACCTGAGGCAGTTTTCTCCCTATGCACTGGAGGGGCTCCTGTCTACAATTTACACAGTTATCTCTATATATTTATTTCCCCCATGCTGACCTCAGCTGGAAAAATGATGCCCTGTGACTGGTTCAGTTTCCAGATCTGTTTGGAAGAATTTTAGGGGTTTGTTCACTCTGCTAATTCCTTCTACTCAACCTTCTTGACATCACCTCACCAATGAGTATATTTCAACTAGTCTTACCTCTGTCTGCCACATGGTTTTGATTGATAAAGAGATAAGATGTTTGCCAACTGAGTTGATGTTAGGATTACTACAGTTTATTTCTTTATGGATTACTATAATTTAGTTCTTCACAAGAAATCAAAATATTTTGTTATTTCATTTATACTGTAAAATTTATCTGACAGTTTTCTATGCATTGTGAATTAACAGGATGGCCAAACAGAACCCATGGACATAGTAGTAGAGGATAATCATGATGCAACTGAAGAAAACACTGAAAGATTTCCAAGCACTCCTGAACTGTCTCAGTTTTTAAGAACTCATGAATTTTTGAAAACACCTGAATGTCTGGAAAAATTGGAGTTTTCTAAAAGTCCTTCATCTGAATTGTAGGATTTTATTTTCCTTCATTTCTCAATATTTTTATTAAAGATATGCTTTAGTTTATAAGTATAATTGATATAATAACAATGCACCCTAGTCTCTATAGCTTTTTAGAGAAAAATTTCAAAGAACTAAACAAAATGAATGACTTTTTCCCTTTTTTGTAGCTAAGGAAACAAATAACAAAAGCAAATAAATGACTGAGCCAAAGTCAGAGAGGAGAACAGTATTATAAATGAGAAGTTGTGTTTCTTTATCTCCTGATTTGACATGTTTAGTATTACATTTCTTAACTGTTATTTAAAATTACCTTAAAGGAGCTACTGTGACTAGAAAGTTGATTTTGAAACCAGGAAAACTTGGATTCAAGTCCTGCCTCTGATGCAGACTGGCTGTGTGACCCTGGGCAAGTTGTTGACCCTCTTAATGCCCTAGGAAATAAATGCTCAAAGATTGTAATTTGGAGCTAAGATCTGCTTTAATGGAGGGAGTTTCCTCATCTGGAATTTCTTTACATGAATTACATCTTTTTTTTTTTTAATTTTATTTAAGGCAATGGGGTTAAGTGACTTGCTGAGGGCAGATTTGAACTCAGGTCCTCCTGACTCCAAGGCCAGTGCTCTCTATTCACTATGCCACCTAGCTTCCCCTGTATAAATTATATCTTGATCAAAACTATAACCGATCCTGGAGTCAGGAATACCTGAGTTCAAATCTGGCCTACCTAGCTGTGTGGCCTTGGACAAGCCACTTAACCCAATTTTCCTTGAAAAAACCTAAAAAAAAATAAAACTATAGATTAATGATTTCATATAGAAAAAGAAGATACCATCACATACAGGTGATATTTGAATCTTCCATTGTATAGCCCATCCCCAGCTGCTTTATTCCATGTTAAAGAACATTAAACTAAAGTTGCAATCTATTAAGCATACTATTGGGAATATCAATGTAAGCATTCACATAAAATCCTGTACTTTAGAGATAACAGATCAGCAGGGCCAAATAATTACCTTTACTTTTTAGTACTAAACTTCTGTGATGCCCAAAACTGCTCAAATAGAATTACTGATTTTTGTAGGTTTATAGATTTTTATTGTTTTCTGAAATTTTTTTTTATTCCCTTGAGTTTTCCAAGTAAATCGCCGTGTTGTCCATAGGAGTAATATTTTCTGCTTATTTGTTACATATTTCTAGTACCTACAGAGTGCACTGAACAGAGAAGGAACTTAATGTGATTGATTTGGAATTGATATTGGCCAAGTCACTTAACTAATTGTAACCCTAGTTTCTTTCTCTGTAAAAAATGAGAGAATTGGATGCACTAGATTGACCACTTAGACCCCTCCTAGCTCTGAATTTGTGATCATAATATTTCTATATATTAGGAGATTTATTTACCTGTAACTATCCTTCTTTTTTATGAAGCTTTCTGCTTTGATGAGATCTGTCAGATTTTTCTCTAAATTGTCATAATTTTTGAGAACCCAGGGTGACCTTTCATGCCACCATAAAACATCAGATTAGATCTTCAGTGAAGGAGATGATAAATCTAATCACTCTAAAACATTGTTTTTGTCCTTTTCTCTCTTGCCCAAAACCTCCATATCATTATTGAACCAAACTCCTCTGACTGACTTTCAAGACCCTCTTTGATGGACCTCACCCAAAATAAGCACCTTTATTTCTCATTATTCCATAATACATTATCTTTTCTGGTCACCAATATGTTTGTGGGATATGTGACAATGGGAATTCATTCTTTCACGTATGAAGTAGATTGGATGGCAACTGCATTCCCTCTCAATGCTCAAATTTTTGAATACTACATTTAATCCTCCACATCATCTCCTTCACTCACCATTCACTTGCTTATATTTCTCCCACAGCCTGGATTGTCTTTCCATCCCCCCTTCATTTTATTTAAGTTTTATTTAAGACCCAGATCAAGATCTATTTGATCATACTTTCACTGCTTAGACTCTTGAACACATAGTCTGGTCTACATTACTCATTGCATTCTTATTATTGTCTCTAATTGTTTTATTGGTTTTAGTCTTGTCTTCCTAATTAGCAGTAAGTTCAATGAAGCTAAGTCTGTGTTCTGTATCTCCTGGGTACTTTGACTTGTGTTAGGTATGTAAGCACTCAATAAATGCTTGCTCTGCTTGATTTGTCAGGAAGTTTGTCTGATGACTCATTCACAGTTAAATAGAGATTAATATGTTCATAGATGTTTGGAATGGTTCTCTTTAAAAATTGTTTATAGGAATATTACATTAATTTCTCTGTTTATATAATAGGCTTAGAAGTATAGGACTTGAAGGAAAATCACAAAAGTCACCACATGGATTTTCTTTTCTTATGGGTTCGTCTTCTGTATCACCTGGATTTAATTTGTTTGAATCTTCTGAATTTGGAAATGAAAACTTACCAGAGCAGGTAATATCAGAAACCAGTATTTTGTTCTTTTAAATTATCCTTTGTCTTAGTTGATAGAGACCCACTTAGTTTCCTGCTAAGAAAAAAGTGTTAAAAATAATACTTATGGTTATGTTAGATTCCTATGCCCCCACCCCACCCTGGTCTATGATCTTTTCCATATGTTCAATTAATCTCTCATTGAGTCAAAGCATATGTATACAGGTTAGTGATTATTCTAGTATAATTTCAAATTGCTTTTCCAGAATACATATTCTGAACCATTATACAAATACATTCCAGAATATAATACTGAACCAATTCATAGCTTCACAGTTCCTCCAAAATTTGCCATTTTGGCCTTTTGTCCTATTTGCTGATCTGTTATGTGTAAAGTGAAATTTCAGTTGTTTTAGTTTTACCTTTCTCTTATTATTGATGATTTTGAAATTTTTTTTCATATGATTAATAATAGTTAACATTTTTCTTTTAAAAACTGCCTGGTTCATATACTCCAGCAACTCTTATTTGTGGGAGAATAGTTTAGTAATTTATATTTTACTTAGATTGACCACTTATCATGCAAATTATTGGCTCTGAATGAGTTTTATATGTTTCAGAAAATCAAATCCATTCTTAAGTGATAAAAATTTGTTATCACACAGAATTTTCAAATGAATATTTAAATATTGTGTCGATCTGGAGATAATTTCAAAGAGGGAGTTTCAAAAATACTTTGAGTATTGATATCATCATTTAAAAACGTTATGTCTTTTCAGTTTATGCTTTTAAAATTTTATAAGTATTTTAACTTTTGTCTAATCCTCTCTTATTTTGAAATATACTCATAAATTCAATTTTATGGAATTATACACAGGGCAAAAGCGTTATAAATTGCTCCTAGATTCTAGTTTTACTGTATATCATTCTATCTCAAATATTTGATCCTTTCAGAATGATAGGAAAATTGAATAGAGCTGTAATTCTACTTTACTAGCATTTATAGTCAATAGTACAGAATAATTACCATTTTTAATAGCATCAATATGTAAATAACTATACTCCTTGCTATCATGGGGGTACAGTGTTAGGGTCAATTCATTTTTGTGCTTTTTTTACTCCTCTCCTTAGTTTTTACAAGGATTAACTCCAATATGAAAACCATTAAGAACTGTATTACTCTAGTACTTAGTTTTCAATGTTGCTCTGATGAGTTAAATTTAATGGGAATTATTTTTCAGTTTGATGAAAATTGTTCTTCTGGAAATTTAAATCCCATCTCCTCACAAAAAGATATTGGTAAGCATTTTATTAAATATAAAAACTTTGACTTTAGTGTGTTATCCATTAAAAATTCAGTTCAATTCAACAGATATTTAATAAGTGACTTCTGTTTGCTGGGTAATTTGCTAAGCACTGTGCTAAGCACTAGAAATACAGAGACAAAAATAAAATAGTACTTTCTCTTGAGGAGCTAACAGTCTACTGACAGGGATATTACTCATAAACAAATGAATATAATAATGCAAAGCAAATTGAGAAGGGCATTGGTTTGAGGACCAGGGAAGGCTTAATGAAGGAAGTGATCACTGAGAGAATCCTTGAGGGAAGTCATAGATTCTGAAAGATGAGGTGAGGAGGTTGTGTATAAACATATTTGGGTGATTGTTCTGAGGCAGAACTTGGAATTCTGGCAAAACTAATTTGGCCAGAACATAGTTTATGAAGATGAGTAGGAAGAAATAAGGTAGGAAAGGTAGGCAGGAGCCAGGCTATATTTATACTTTATCTTAGAGGTATTGGGGAGCTTCTAAAGGTTTTTTGAGTAGGGGAGTGACTTAGTAGACACTCCTGAGTCTTAGAAAATTTATTTAGGCAGTTCATTAGAAAGGTGAGAAACAAGAAGCAAATAAACTAATAAAAATAATAGAAACAAATAATAATAGCTAATATTTACATGAATTTTTAAGTTGTGGAGAGATAGTTTCAGAGTCAAGAAGATCTGGATTCAGAAATTCTATCATTGACACATACTAGGGCTTTGATCCTGGGCAAGTCACTTATCCTGTCAATATTCCCTACAATTTTCCAAGCCTCTAAATTATTCACAAGTTGCCTAGCTGTATTGCTAGCAATGAAATTTCAAGTCTATTTCATTATATAACTCTTTAAAGTGCAAAATGTTTTATGTATTTCCTCATTGGATAAATGAAGACAAATGAGGAAGCTACTTCAGAAGTACAGCTAAGAGGTGATGAAGATTTGATTTAAAGTAGAGTCTGTATGATATGAAACATTAAGGTAAGACTGAAAAGATTTGTCTACTAAGTAGATGTGGATGGTGAAGGAAAAAGAAGAGTTAAGAGTAATTAAAGTTTTAAACCTGAGTGACTTGAAGGATGGTGATGACCTTAATAGAAATAGAAGTTTGGAGAAGTGAGTTTGGGGGTGGGGGGAATATAATGAATATTGTATAAGACAAGTTGAGTTTAGAATGCTAATAGGATATCCATTGTAGGTGTCAGCAAATATCTAGAAATGTAGAGCAGGAATTTAGGAGAAAGATTGAGATTGGATATATATATATATATATATATATATATATATATATATACATATGTATATATGTATATATATATATATATATATATATATATATATTGCAATCAATCAGTCATTCATTTAGTAAATGTTTATTAAGCATCTTCTCTGTGCCCTGCACTGTGCTAAGTATGGGGGGTACGAAGAAAGATGAAAGTCCTTGCTTTCAAGTAGCTTACAGTGCAATGGGGAAGATACCGTGCAAATAACTATGTTCAAACAAATTATATACAGCATAAATTGGAAATAATCATCAATAGAGATTATTTCCTCGAATTGAGAGGGTTGGGGAAAGGCTTCCTGTGAAAGCAGAGACTTTAGCTGAGACTTGGAAGAAGTCAGTGAAACCAGGAGGTGGAGATGAAAAGGAATAACATTCCAGGTGTAGGGGACCAATGAAAATACCTGGAGTAAGAAATGAAGTGTCTTTTTCAAGGAACAATAAGGAAACTAGTGTCACTAGTTCTCTGAATATGTGTTTGGGGTGGGGAGCGATGTTGGGAAGGATGGTATAAGGTATAAGAAGACTTGATAAATGGAGGTAGGATAAGTTATGAAGGCCTTTGATGAGAGAATTTTATAATTTATCTTGGAAGTATTTGGAAATGATTGTAATTTATAAAATAGAAGGGTGACATAGTCAGACATTCATTTTAAGATCACTTTGAAAGCTGACCAGAGGAACTGACTGGATTGGAGAGAGACTTGTGACAAGCAGACCAACCAGTCATGAGTGGTGAGGGCTTTCACCAGGGTGGTGGCATTGTCATAGAAGAAAAGTAAGAAATGTTGTGAAGGTGAAATTCATAGACCTTGGCAACAGATTGAACATGGAGGATGAGAGAGAGTGAGGAGTAAAGGATGATACCTGGCTTGCAAGTCTGAGTGATTGGCAGGATGTGTTGTTCACAACAGTACCAGGGGAGTTTGGAAAAAAGAAAGGTTGAGCAATGATAATAAATTCAGTTTTGAACATGTTGAATTTAAGATGTTTACAGGATATCCATTTCAAAATGTCTAATAAGGGGGTGGAGCCAAAATGGTAGCACGAGAGCAGGAATTCCTGGAAATTCATCCTTAAAAACCTCTAAAATCTATCAAATTATGATTAGCCAAAATTTAGAGGGGAGAACTCACAGAAAGACTGAGTGATACAATTTCTCAGTTCAAAACAACCTAGAAGATCTGCAGGAAAGGTCTATTTCACCAAGACTGGGGTAAGAAAGAACTGCAGCCCAGCTGGGCCTGAGCAAACCAGCTTCAGCCTTCCAGGAACAAACTGTGGGGTCCCTGGGTCTCTGGAGGGCTCCTGAGTCCTTGGCAGAGGGGTCAGTTTCCAGACTTCTTGACCCAGGGATCACTGGGGAATGCTTAAAGGGGACATGAGAGAACTCTGTGGTACTAGAGTGAGTGTGGAGTCCAGACCAGTGCCAGCCTCAGAGCAGCCCTGTGGTAAGGATCTGTGGCAGGAATCTGTGAAGCCACCCAGCACTTTCAGAGCACCCAGCCCACAGATGGTAAGTGAGTGAGGAGAGACTATACAGGTCTCTCTGCTATCCTTGGGGCAGGACTCTGCTATTTGCCCGCACTCAGATCCAGGTTGCAGTCTGGACCCCCATTCCACTGTAGAAGAGCAGGGACCTTCCTCATAGCTACAGAATAGAGGGGAGTGCCTTTGGTCATCCACAGACCAAAACATAGGCAAGAGAACTGTCAGAGCATTTCATAAGACCTTAGAGGAATTACAGTCCCCTACAGGGATGTCCAACCCCCCCCCCAAAGCCTTGGAAGTGAGGTAAATCAATCATAGGCTAAGGAAATGAGCAACAGAAAAAGAAGAACTTGACCATAGAAAATTACTTTTGTCCCATGGAAGATCAAAACACACCCTCAGAAGAAGACAAAGTCAAAGTTTCTTTATCCAAAATTTCCAAGAGAAATAGGAAATGGGCTCAGGAAATAGAGGAACTCAAAAAAGACTTATAAAACAAGTAAGGGAGGTAGAGGAAAAATTGGGAAGAGAAATGAGAGGGATGCAGGTAAATCATAAAAACCAAGTCAGCAACTTGGTGAAAGAAATACAAAAAATACTAAGAAAATAACATGTTATAAACCAGTTTAGGCCAAATTAAAAAAAAATACCCAAAAAGGCAAATGAGGAGAATACCTTAAAAAGAAGAACTGGCCAGCTAGAAAAGGAGATTAAAAAGTTGTTTGAAAAAAATAACTCCTTCATATGTAGAATGGAGCTAAAGGAAGCTGATGACTTTGTGAACAATCAAGAAACAATAAAACAGTACCAAAAGGATGAAAAATTAGAAGAAAATGTGAAATAATCTCATTGGAAAAACAACTGACCTCAAAAACAGATCTAGAAGAGATAGTTTTAAAATTATTGGGCTACCTGAAAGTCATGACCAGGAAAAGAGCCTGGACTTCTTTTTTCAAGAAATAATTCAGCAAAACTGCCCTAAAATCATAGAAGTAGAGAGTAAAATAGAAACTGAGGGAATCCACCAATCATCTCCTGAAAGAGATCCCCTAAGAAAATCTCCCAGGAATATTATAGCTAAATTTCAAAACTCCCAAGTCAAAATGAAAATATTACAAGCTACCAGAAAGAAACAATTCAACTATCATGGCTCTACAGTCAGGTTTACACAGGATATGATAGTCTCTACATTAAGGGCTTGTAGTGGCTTGCCCAAGGCCACACAGCTAGGTAATTATTAATTGAGACCAAATTTGAACCCAGGTACTCCCGACTCCAGGGCTGGTGCTTTATCCACTGCACCACCTAGTCGCCCCTCTTCCTGAGTTTTTAAATATTACTGACAGGGCTCAGCAGTCACTGCTACCAGTTCTTTCCATACTTGAGAATGTTGTTTATCTAGGTCAGGTGTCTGGAAATCATCAAAAGCAAATAGCTGCTCTCTTGCTATCTCCTTCATTCCATTAATACACTTTAAAATTCTGTCATTTCTAATGTAAAAGTCATTCTTTTTTTTTAGTCATTCTTGGTCCCCCTTCCAGAAAAAGAAGCAAAATAAGAATTGAACAGCTGTACCACCTCTCCACTGTCCATGATCATAAATTCCAATCAATGATCCTATCCCTGTTTAATCTGCCTCTTTGCCACAATACAATCAAAGCAAAACAAATCAGTTACATCTTTTTTTTTTGGTTTTAAACATTATTTACCAAGCTCTCCTCATTCTAAATTTTAGCATTTTTGATACTACTTTTATAGGACAATACTAGTTTTGTAGTTCCTCTGTTATCTGTTCTTGTTTCATCATCTTTATATTTTCAATATCTAAGTTGACTGGTGAAGTCCTTGTGAAATCCACATCAGTCTTTTCAGATAATACTCACATTTCTTGTTCAGAAGTATTTTCTTTTACATCTTCAGAATGTAATTATTTGAGTTGCCAATTATTTTTGGGATAACCTTCCCTCTACAATTTTAGTTCAAGTCTTCACAGAAAACACTCTTCTAATCCCTTTGAAATTTGTACTCTTAAAATTTAGGGTGTATGTCAGACCATGCCTGGCTTTCTTCTTCCTCTCAATTACAAATTCTAGGGGGCAGTTAGCACTTCTCTCAAAGTTCCCATCCTGTCTTCTTTTTTGTACATGAAATCCTTAATAGTTCCCTTTGTTGGTTCCTTCACCTTTTGAAGGATGCAATTTTAATTTTGGTAAGTCAGGAAGCTCTAAGCTTCTCTACTCTTGCCATCTCTCACTTCTAGCTGTTTGGATAATTGAAGTCTCCTATGATTATGATATAAATCTTTAAGATAGTCTTGTAATCTTTTTCTTAAAACTCCTCATTTATTACCTCTTCCTATCCAAATAGTCTGTTGTAAATAGGGTGTGTGAGTTCTCAGGGATGACTTGCATCTGTGGCATGAGGGTTTTCTAAATCCATTTCAGTGCTGCTCATCCATTTGTGGTGTCACCTAATTCACCTATGACTCCAAGAAGCGATAACTATATCCTGTTAAAACCATCATATAAACAAACAAAACCTTGTTCAGGGTAACTGATAGGCCTCAAACCTGTGAGTTAGAAGGATGTCTACCCTAAGCATGTGAAGGCTTTTCTCTGGTGGAATGAGTAGATGAGAACTTTTTATTCCAGTGGCCATGAAGGTGGCTGAAACGGGCACTATGGAGTGCTCAGAGCTTGGTCAGGCATCAAAGATGCCATGGCCATCCGTTCATCTCAGGCCATCACCAATTTTATTGATTTTAGTCTTGCTACTGATTTTTTGATAACTTTAGAAGCTAGAGTAAGGCTGGCAATTTTGTCCTGTTCTTCCTCACTTAAATCCAATTCACTCGCAAGGCATTCATTACCTGTGATGTCATTGGTCCTCTTCTAAAATGAGGAATTCTACCACAACCACCAAGTATAGATTGATGACAAAATTTCTTCCATTTACCTTCGCTGATTTTTCTCCCAAATTCTTTCTACCATGCTGGTTCACTTTTGGTCATAGATTTTTATCCTAGGAATATACCTTCTTAATATACAATGTTATCCTACCTCACCTCTCTTTTACCTAATCAGTTTATTTTGAATAAAATTTGACTCTCCAGAACCATATTCCAGTCAGTGATTCCATGGCACCAAGTTTCAGTATTATCAAAAACAACAAAACAGTTGACTCTCCAAATATTTTAATGTATTAATTTTCTTGTTTAGTGATACTAAATTTTTTGCTTTTTGCACTATAGCCAAGTTCCAATACATGCCATTTCTCCTGAATTCTTCCTTAAAAACAGAGAAAAAAAAGTCAAGCAAAACTATCAGTACATTTTTTCTTTTGCTTTTCCAAAGGATAATAAATTCTAGACAATTTCCCTTAATTAATTCCTTAAAGGAAATATGGTAAGTAAAGGGATGTGGGAAGCATTGTATATGGCATCCCTCTTGGCTATTGTTTAAGTCATTATCTCTTCAAAACCACAACTTAAGTTCTCATCAGTAATTCTTTTACAGGACCTTACCAAATGATACATATGTCCAAAAATAAAATATGGTTAAAACAGAAGAGCAAAGGAAATAATTAGAAATTGAAGCAAGTAATAAACATTCTCTAATTGAAGGATTCCTGACCATTTTTTGTGTCATCAGTCTCTTTGGCAGTCTGCTAAAGGCTGTGGACTCTTTCTCAAAATAATGTTTTTAAATATGTAAAATAAAATACAGGGAATTAAAAAGAAAATAAATTAGATCAGAGGCAGAGCCAGGATAGTCGAGTAAAGGTAGGAACTCCCACATGCTCTCCCCCAGATCCACTCCAAATACATTTAAATAATGACTAGCCAAATTCTAGAGTGGCAGAACCCACAAAAAGACTGAGTGAAACAATTTTCCAGCCCAAGACAACTTGAAAGACTCACAGGAAGGAGTCTGTTACACTGGAGTTATAAAGGGATTGCAACACAGCCTAGGCTACGCTGGAGCGAACTGGCTTCAACCATCTAGAAACAGACTGTGGGGCTCCTGGGTCCCTGGGGACACCTGGGCCCATAGCATTAGTTTTCAGACCTTTTAGCTTAGGGAATCACCAAGGACAACTTGGAAGGTCAGTGGGAAAACTCAGCCACACCAGAGTGAGAGTAGAACCCAGTCCAGCACAGAACTCAGCACAGACCAAGCCCAGGAAACAAGGAGTAGGCTTGGAGAGCCACCCGGCAGCTGCTTCCAGAGTGCTCAGCCCACAGACAGTAAGGGAATAGGGAAAGATTGCAGAGTAAGTGAGTGATATCCTTGAGGCAGGACTCTGTTGCGCAGATCCAGGTTTCAATCTGGGGTCCACGTCCCAAGAAAAGGAGTTTTACTACCATGGTGGACCTTTCTCACAGCTCCAGAGCAGAGGGGAGAGGTTGTTGTCATTCACTGTACAGGAGAGAAGTCAGAGCCTCTCATAAGATCTTGGAGGAACTGAAGCCCCTGAAAATAGCTGCAAAAACCCACAAAAGCTTTATACAGTGCATCCTCCATCCTAGAAGCAGACCCTCACCTTAACAAAGAGTTAAAATCAAGGCATGGGCTGGGCATATAAGCAAACAACAGAAGAAAAAAAAATCCAACCATAGACAATTACTTTTGTCCCAAAGAAGATCAAAATGTACACTCAGAAGAAAACAAAGTTAAAGCTTCCATGTCCAAGAAAAATAGGAATTGGTCTCAGGCTATGGAAGAGCTCAAAAAATGTTTTGAAAAACAAGTAAGTGAAATGGAGGAAAAATTAGGAAGAGAAATGAGAGCAATGTAGGAAAATCATGAAAACCAAGTCAGCAGCTTGGTGAAGGAATTTCAAAACAATACTGAAGAAAAATAGCATCTTAAAAACTGGTTTGAGGGGCAGCTAGGTGGTGTAGTGGATAAAGCACCAGCCCTGGAGTCAGGAGTACCTGGGTTCAAATCCGGTCTCAGACACTTAATAATTACCTAGCTGTGTGGCCTTAGGCAAGCCATTTGCCTTGCAAAAACCTAAAAAAAAAACTGGGTCAAATGAAAAAGCAGTCTAAAAAAGGCTAATGAGATGAATGCCTTAAAAAGCAGAATTGGTCAGATGGAAAAGGAGATACAAAAGCTCTGAAGAAAATAATTTCTTAAAATGTAGAATGGAGCTAAGGGAAGTTGATGACTGTGAGAAATCAAAAAAAAATAAAACAAGGAAATTAATTGTGTTGAAATACATTTATCAAAAATATTTCTAAAAACTCAAGTTCATGAATTTCAGGCTAAAAATCCCTGCTCTAAACCCATAAACCATTGGTTGCTATTGCCTTATAAACTCTGCGTGCAATCCCTTTTTGGTCCCATCACTAGAATAAAACATAGCTATTTCAAGTTTACAATAACCTATTGAATTTTTGGAATCTGAAGCCACAATGTTTAAAAACTTTCCCTCTGGTCTCAACATAAAATGATTTATGGACATTGCTGACTTCTTTATGTAGTTTACATCAAAGTTCATATGTTGTACCAAAATCAAGACACCGTGACCTCTTCCATGCCACTTGCTTTTTCTTTTAACTGACCCCCTCCTCCCCCCTTCACTTTATGTGCCCATTTTTAATGTCATATGTATTTCTGCCACATGGCTTCCACAAGTTCCATATCTACTCTGAAACCCCACTCTCACATGACATTCTGGTGGTGATTTTTAAATACTCCTGCACTACAGAACTTCTTCACTCAATTAGACTCTGATTCAGATGACTTCACCATGTAGGCTGATATACCACCTTCTAAGAAATGTAATGGGAAGAATTTCTCACAGTGAAAAGCGATTCCTTGGTCCAAAGCACTTTGGGAAATGAATCATGTCTTTAACAACTATATTAAGAAAATATTCTCAAGTGAAGAAATTCAGAAACCAAAGGGGGAAAAATCTTGGTAGAGATCATTTGAATAAAGATAAATGGAGTAACATTGTAACCAAGGAATGCTACATATCACTTAGAGAAAATAAATGCTCTTACATTCTGGGCTACCAAACTAATAGAGCAAATCAAAGGGCTGTTTAAAGTTTAAAATCTAGGACACCTAGAGTTTAGCAGAGTGTTAGACCAATTTCCTATTATTGTAGTGTAGTCAGACTGGTGAGTTTGAATCTAGCTGAATGAACAAACTCAAGGGTTATAGTTTGATGTCAGTTTTAAAAGTAATGGTTCAGGAAACTGTGATTTCCTTGATCCATGTAACACTTTTAACTAAGCCATAAATCACATGATGACTTACCATATTTTCAGATGACACAAAGCTGGGATGGATAGCCATAATTCAGAAAGATTATAACAGGATACTGGGCTGACTGCAATTTAATTTATTAGGAATTAATATATCTTGGTTTTATAATTCAACTTCACAAATAAAAAATGAACAGATGTGACTAGACAATAGTGATTCTGAAAAGAACTGAGAGTTCAATGTCCAACAAGTTCGCTATGATTCTATAGTGAGATGGCAACCACAAAAGCAAATTTAATCTCAGCCTACATTAAGAGGGGCCCCACGCTACTCTGTCCTGAACCCTGGTCAGACCACATCTGGAACAATGTGCACAGTTCTGGGTGCCACCTTGACAATGAGGAATTAGGCAGCCAGTGCCTGGAGCTGGAGTCGGGAAGACCTGAAATCAGTTTCAATACTCCCAACTGTAAAATAGGGATAATGATATTCACCTACCTTCCAAGGTAGATTTTATACATTTGTAAAAATATTTGTCAAGGTAAGCCCAGTGCCTGACACATAGTAATAATAATTATAAATATTTGGAGGGCTGGACATTGAGTAAAAACTTCAAAGATACAAAGGTTTAAAGAGGAGTTACAGTTTTAGAGTTAGAAGGTCATCCAATTTAACTCCCCCACCCTCCTTTTTTTTAATTAAATAGGTGAGAAAACTGATCCCAGAGATGTGACTTGTCTAATAGGGTCACACAAGGCAGTAAGTCACAGAGCTCAGATTTGAAATCAGATCTTTTTATTCCAAATTCAACACTTTTTTCGAGGAAAATTTCTTAATTTTAGTTAATCCTAGAGTTAACTAAAAGTAGAATGATCAAAGGCTAGATGACCATTTGTTAGGTCTGTTATAGAAAGAATTTGGGTACTAAGTAGTCAGATTCTTGAAGTCCTTCCCATTCTGAGACTGCAATTTAAATAATTCATATTTCAGTGGAAATTTTAAAATTGCAAAGGTACCATTAAAGATTTACTCACCCTGTTGACATACCTTCTAGCAATTAGACCATTCATGAAATAAAATTAAATTTTGGATGTTTTTAAAATTGGTTAAAACACCAAGATAATACTGTTTTTAAAATCAAGGTTTATGTTTAGATATAATTTCATATAACTGTTCATTGTAATGATAGTTTACTGCATGTCATGTACCACATTTTACATATTTTTATGTGACTATTATTTATTTCATGTTTATTTTTCTCAGGAGCCTTATTTGGAAAATTGGAAGGAGAAGATACCTTTACTTTCCCATTTTCATCAGAACCTTCGTCTCATACATTTGGAGATGGAAAAGATGATTTTAGTTTTTCATTTTCATTTGAACAGGATCAAAACTCATCACCCTCTTCAAACAGTTTTCCATCCTCCCAAAATACAAAACAGTTTGCTTTTTTTTGAATTCATGATTTTTCTACCCAAGAATTTATAGTTTTATTTTATATTCTTACTAAAAAATAAAAATATTATCTATTTTCTTCCCCTTTCAGGTGAAGTGGTATTACATTACTATTGTTTTATAGAACTGTATTGATTTGAATTTGGAAAAAAGTATTTGTTATTAAACTTTTTATTTATGGTATTTGTTAATTATTATGTGAAATAAGTCTTATTAAACCTAGAATTATACTCAAGTCAGCATATTTGATAATCTGTGATAAGCATTGAGCTTGACTGGACTCATCACATTGTGATGCTGTATTAGTTGCTTTGGAAGTAGTTCAGTTCTTTCAAGGCCACTGTGGTACTGCTTAGTGCACAGTATTTATCAGTGCTATAGGCACTTAGGCACTAGTGAACTGGGAGTATTTCTGCTTCTAAGTGCTGTCAGGTGGTACCCTAATGTTATTCCAAAATGAATGTGCTGCCAAATAATTTACCTTGTTACTAAGAAATGTTTTAAGCTCCTCAGGGACAAGAGCTTATATAATTTTTAGTAGAGTAAAAGGAATGAATAAGAATAGTTATTTTAATATTTTATGTTCAATTGAATTAAATGAAACATATTTTGGTATAATTGGTACAAATTCAGGAAGTTATGTCATTGTACCATTAGTGATATTGTTGACATAATAGTTATAGTCTATGTGGTAGCCCTGTAAAAACTGTATTCCCTATGTTAATTTACTAAAGACTTATTATTCTTTATATTTTATATATAGAATTAATAAATATTGTTAAGCCTGGTTGAAATTAAAATACTTGAGACCATTGATTTTTAATAGACTTAATATGTTACTTAGCACCTTTGGTTTTTATGTGTAATTCTTAAACTATTTTTTTGAAAGGCAATGAATGGGGTTAAGTGACTTGCCCAAGGTCACATAGCTAGGTAATATTTGAGGTCATATTTGAACTCAGGTTCTCCTGACTTCAGGGCTGGTGCTCTATCCACTACAGCACCTAGCTGCCTTTATGTATAATTCTTTCAGAAATTTCCTACCTAATTTTTTATTAACTACATTACATGAAATCTTGTGGATGATTTGGCTAATGTTGGAGAGCTTTGGAGGCTATGTTAAAAGGTGACAGTATGAATTTTGAATGAGCTTTGAAAAATGAAAAAAAATCAGTCTATTAACTTACTGTTTTGTTTATATGATACATAGGATTTGGTTTAATTAACCTTTTGACTGAGGTAAGTAGTTGGTATGCTAGATAGATATAGACTATATGGTGGAAATATGGTGTCAAAGTGCACAGATCTAGAAGACTGAATTTCATACTGGAAGATATATATGTTTGTATCTCTGTGACATAATACCTGAACAGCCTTCAAAAAGTCATTTGAACTTTGTGAATGAAGGCAGTGGAAGTAGTCTTTCTAAGATTCCTAAGAAACTTTACAGATTTTTATTTTTAAAAAAATGACGATCGAAATTACAAGATTTAGAGTTGTCCAGGGACAGACCCAGACCAGTAGATAGATAAGACTTGTCTGTCAATTATGCAGCATCTACAGTGATACTGTGCTAAGTCTGAGCCCACTATCCCCAGAAACTGAGATATGGGAGAGAATACCCCCTGAAGTATTGAGGGGAAATATTTATACTTTTGATCTTGCTACATCTTCAAATCACACATAGCCTTTGAAACATAGATTTGGTGATCACATTAAAAAAATTCATTATAAAGCCAACCAGGAAATGATAAAGTCTATAAGACTCAAATCAAGAGTCCTGGGGCCAAAGGTTGAAGCAATCCAGAGTTAATAAACCTGTCTTGGAAAAGGTCAAAGCATAGGTGGAGAAAAATGAAGATAATTGGCAGAAGGGGAGCCTAATCCTGATCTCTCGGCTATGGTGAAGGGTGAGTCCACAACCCAGAAGGGGATGAGTGATGAAGACAAAGAATAGGAAGAAGGACAGAATATGAGAGTGGGGTAAAGATGCAGCTCCTCTGAAGACCTGTACAATGACAACATTCAAAAGGATCCTGAACTGAACAGACCAGAGAATGATTGACTGACAGGAAAGAGAGCTGATTTGATTGGACTTAAAGCCCCTTGATGAAAAGAACTGAGGCCCTGGGTATACTGCTCCCAACCTCTTCTTGGCCTTCACTAAATTACATAGTAGAGGATATATAGGTCTTATTCCCTTCTCATCCTGACTCTGGTAAAAACAGTTTTTGGGAGACTTGTGCTCTTCAGTTGTATTTGTCCCCTTTTTTCCCCTTCACCCAATTTCTGTGATTTCAAAACAGGAAATGATTAGAAAGGGGTTTTTAATGGGAAAAAAGGAAAGACCATTGATGTTAATTGACGTTAACTGGTTAAATGGAACTGAAGTATTGGTTACTCGATAATGGCTTATACTGAAAAATGGCGGTGGGGAACATAGTCATTAGGGGCTTGAGTTTATAATATAAGAAAAGAGATGTCCCAATCCCTCAGTATTTCTAAAACTGAAAGGGAGACACAGTTGGCCTCATTTAGAATCAGTGAAATGAGAGAGAGAGAGAAGAATTCACTAAACTTAACTATGTGTTCAAGCACAGTATAATAAGAGAACTCATGAAAGTTCTTATTCTCAGCTTACCTTCTAATGGGGGTAAATAACTCAAGAGGAGGACTGGGGAAATGGAAAAAGGATAGGCTACACAAATGGCAATAATATGATCAGAGATATCCTGGAAGTGTGGTAAAAGTTTGGAACAGAGCAAGATAAGGATAAATTAGATTATCAAAACCCAAAGTAACTTTAGTTTTAAGGTAGTAAGGAGTGGAGATGATGGTCAGTACTTCTAGTTCTGTCTTCTGGGTACAACCAGAACAAATCTAATGATAGTTCAAATACAGAAACCTAGGAGGATAGCTGTTATATCCCCTATAAATTTTCTTATCTCAAGTCCAAATATACCCAGTCCCCCAACTAATCTCAGGTTATTCTGGGAGAAACTTTGAAGAAAATTTGAATACTAGGCAGGGTTCTCAAGTTACAGATTTGGATACACTAAGTCAGGGACCAGTTTTTGGAAATGGGGTATGAGGAGAGAGCTTGGTCACAATAAACAAGCCTGGGACCAGAGTACAAAGTCAGAATTGGACAAACAGCAAGGCTTACTTGATATGCTCCCTGAACTATGAACCCATGGCTTATGTTCGTTTTGGATGGTCTCAGAGACCAGGATGGAGATAAATCTGCAAACTTGAGTTCAGTGGTCACAGGTTTGAGAAATCTACAAGGGGAGAGGCTCACAATGTCCCCTGTGAGCAGTAGTGGGGTGGAGGATTGCATCTTTTAAAAGATGAAATAGAAAACTTCTGGTTTACCCCTCTTAAAATAATATTAGGTAGCATTTGTAGTTTAAGGTTTGCAAAGTATTATGCTCATATCTCTTCCAACCCTCAAAATAATCTTGGAAGTTAATTGTTTTTCTCATTTTTCAGATAAAAAAACTTTCCCAGTAAGTATCTGAGGTTGGATTTGAACTCAGGTCTTTAGGATTATCAAGCTCTGTACTTTGCCCATTGTTTTTTAGTTGCAAAATGTGATTCCACTGAAGGGTAGAGGCAAGTAAAATGTAATGGTGATCCTGCATGGCAGCTAGTTCTATAAAGTATTACTATAATTTTTTGTACATATTGATCTTGATTTGATTGTAGAAAACATTACATTGTAAATCAAACTTAAGCATAACTTTGTGACTTTTGAAATATACGTCCAAAATATATTTGGGGAATGGTTGATGAATTCACAAATTCACAGTCTTTGCTCTTAAGACTGGGGTGTTGGGGGGGTGGCTAGGTGGTGCAGTGTATAGAGCACCAGCCCTGGAGTCAGGAGTCCCTGAGTTCAAATCCAGCCTCAGACACTTAATAATTACCTAGCTGTGTGGCCTTGGGCAAACCACTTAACCCCATTGCCTTGCAAAAACTAAAAAAAAAGATTGGGGCATTGGGGAGGGTGGAAAGGAGGATAACCATATATTGCATCTATTGTTCTGGGCAAAACATTTTATATCTTTGCTTTTCACAATAACCCCATTCTACAGTTGAGGAAATTGGGGCAAATGGGTTAAATGACTTGCCTAGGGTCATAGCTAGTGATTAATTCTATAACCTTGCATTAATAGAACTTCTCATTCTATCTACTATTGTTGGGATCCAAACCCAGGACAAGAATTCAGAGATGAAACCAGCTGGACCTTTTAGGTCCCCAGACTATTTCCTTGAGATCCTGGAATAAGATCTTCACTCCAGAAATGAAGCAAACAAACAACCCTAACATCAAGTATGGTGTCAAGAAGTATAATGGAAGAGTGTACAAATCAAAAAAATTCCCCTTATAAAGAGCCTTCTAGAGTATTTGGTATGCTCAAGACACAAACACAGGAAAAGAGAATGACTCCAAAACATCTTACAAGCAAAACATCAGAGGAAAAAAATAGCTTGAGCACAAACTCAGCTACAATTCCTGGAAAAAATGAATAAAAAAAAGAATTGAAAAAAAGATTTAAATAATGCTTTTTTACTAAATAAAGTGAAAGTGCTTAAGGAAAAAATTGAAAAAGTAATGAGAACTATGGAAGAAAGATGTGGAAAAAGTTAACATCTTGGCACAAAAAGTATAAAAATAGATTTCATTCAACAAGGAAATAGGAGGAAATGGGGAGAAGGAAGGAAGGGTAATTGAGAAAGGATAGAATAAGGGAAGGATTTGTCCTAAGCAAAGCAAAGTCTAAGATTGTACAAACTATTTACAGCTATTTTGAGGTGGCAAAGAATAGGATCTGAAGGAGGGCAGTGCCCATAAATGGGAAAATGGGGTGGGATGCTAAAATACTGTAGGAAATTATGAAGGGGGGTGGTTCCAGAGGATCCTAGAAGGCTTGTATGAACTGATGCAGAGCAAAGTGAACAGAATCAAGATTACAATTCATTCAATGAAAGCAACATGGTATGTATAAAACAAGCAACATGGTATATGTAAAACTTTGAAAGACCTAGGAATTCTTATAAGTGCAATGACCAACTGGGATTCCAGAGAACTAATGATGAAATATGCTATCCACCTCCTGATAGAGAAGTGAAGGATTCAGAGAACAGAATGAAGAAAAAAAATGTATGGACATGGTCTGAGTATACATGTATGTATTGAATTTTATTTCTCTTTAGTTCTCAAAGTGGGGTAAAGGTTGAGGTGGGAGGGTGAGAAAATAGCTTTTTGCTGATTGAAAAAAATATATAATTTTAAAAATGATTGTCTTTCCATGTCTTTCCCAACAATTGTCTTTTTCTTTATTTGTCCATTTGATGAGTGTGAGGTGGAATTTCAGAGTACTCCAAGAAAGACAGAGCTATAGTAAGATAGTTAAAGATAGTTAAATGACATGATTCCTTGAGCACAGGGACTGCCTTTCTCCTTATTTGTATTTGTATTCCCAACACTATGTAAGTACTTAACAAATGCTTTTTGACTACCTTATTGACTTGATAGGGGATCAATGATTTGAGGGTGAGAGGATTTTTAAAGATGGAGGAAACATGACAGGTAGTAGAGGAAGATTCAGTAGGAAGTGAGAGATTAACTCATCAAGAGTTATGGGAAAAAAATGGCTGAGAATCTCAATATGTTGGAAAGCAGGAAAAATTTTTCAATGACTTGCACTGATTATATGATGTTAATGTCAAAGGACTGCTCTGTGTCCTATGTGTAGAGAGTAGTCTTCCCTTTATAACAAAAAGGTAGGGGTGGCTAGGTGGTGCAGTGGATAAAGTGCCGGCCCTGGAGTCAGGAGTACATGAGTTGAAATCTAGCCTCAGACACTTAATTACCTAGCTGTGTAGTCTTGGGCAAGACACTTAACCCAATTGCCTTGCAAAGACCTAAGAAAAATAACTAAAAGGTGAAGGGACCAGGGGAACACTTCTATATTTCTGGATCTTAGCTTTAAAAAAATCCTGAACAGGGATAGAATGTCCCTAACAAAACAAGACAAGAATATTTGCCTAGGGACTTGCAGATCAAGTCAAAAAGCTTTTCAAATAAAAACAAAGGAAGCAGGAATATCTAAATTGGTCATCTATATTTTAAAAGTTCAGTATCATAGAGAAGAATGAAATGAAGAACAGGTAAGCAATACATAACAATACAACAGAAAACATTTCCAGGAAGGAGCCAGTAGTGAAACTTGAGGCTTCAAATATCTATTCACAAATACCCAAATTTTATTCAAGCAAACATTTCATCTAAGAAGGAAAAATGACCTAGTAAATATTGGTGAAAGCTTATGACTTGAAACTAATGAATGGAATATCAAGCAAGCAAGCAGCTAGGCAAACTTTATTGTTTGCTGCCTGCCAAGCAAAGGCAAAAGTCAAGCAATTCTTGCTCTCATGGAACTTACATTCTAGCAAGTGGAACATGACATATAGGTACATGTATGTAGGTGTACACAAAATGTAAACAAAGAAGATACAATATTACTTGGAAGGGAATACACTAGCTTTGGGGGAAACAAAATGTCCCTAAATGGATATATCTTGGTAAAAACATGGTAAAACATGATAGATTAAAAATTCCATTATAAATAAGATATATTCAGCTATATATTAATAAGATATATTCAGTAGAGGATAGAAAAAAATTTAGAAATAGGAGGAAATGGGGAGAAGAGAAGGAAAGGGAATTAGAGAGGATAGAATAAGGGAACTAGTATGTGAGCACAGGGACTGTCTCCTTGTTTGTATTTGTATTCCCAGCACAATGTCAGCATTTAGCTTGATGGAGGACCACTGATGAAGAAAGTGAGAGAGATTAACCCAACAAGATTTAGAGGGAAAATGGTTCAGAATCTCACTAAGTATGGGAAGCAGGAAAAATTTTTCTAATCTTCACCCCTATTCACAGAAGATGGAAGCAAAGGCAAGTAATAGAGGATGAACAGAAGAGTATGGAACACTCCTGTAAAAATCGTGTCACTAACTCTTGGGTTAATCTCTCTCACTTTCTTCTGGATCCTCCTCTGCTGCCTGTCAACACATCTGTATTTTTTCTATCCCTAAAAATACTCTCACCCTCAAATCGTTGGTCCCCTATCAAGCCAATAAGGCAGTCAAAAAGTATTCATTAAGTGCTGTCATTGTGCTGGGCAAACAAATACAAACAAGGAGAAAGGCAGTCCCTGTGCTCCAGGACTCATGTCATTTAACTCTCCTGCTACTTATCCTATAATTCTCTCTTTCTTGGAAGCTAAACTCCCTCTCTGTCCAACAGTCTCCTTTGCTGGTTCTTTGTGTCACACTCTTAGCTATAGGTATTACAAGGTCCTGTCTTAAGAGCCCTTTCTCTTTGTGCTCCATTTTATCTCTCCTGGGGTTCTCATCAGCTAATTAAATAAGCATCTCTATGTATACATATACACAAACATACAACACTTGTGTGGGAGAGGGCTCAATTTATATGACTGGGCAAAGGAAGGTTAAGTACACACACAAGACATAGATATACATATATGAAGAGTTTGGTATAGAAATATACTCAACAGGATACAAGTGGGAATAGGCATAAGAAGGGTTAAGAGGAAGATAATACTAGAAAGGGAAATAATAAGAATAGATAACATATATAATAATAATAACAACAATAATAATAATGATAAACTACCATGTACAGTGCTTACTGTGTGCCACTAGGGTAAATATTTTACAATTACAAATTATCTCATTTGATTTTCACAACAATCTTAGGAGATAGGTATTATTATTATTATTATTATTACTATTATTATTATTATTATTATTATTTAAGAGTTGAAAAATTAGAACCAACAAAGGTTAAGTGACTGACCCAGGACCACATAATTAGTATCTGAGGTGGAATTTGAACTCAGGTCTTCTTGCCTCCAAGCTTAATGCAGAATACACTTCCTGATCCTGGAGGAGGGGTAAAATAAATGAAAGAAAAAGAAAGAGATAGATTTGAATCCAAGGCAGAGGCATCAAATGGGGAATGACTGAACAAACTATAGAAAATGATGAAAAGAACAATTTCAGAGAATTCTGGGAAATATGAACTGACTGAGGGAAGTGAGAAGAACCAGGAGAATAACATTGTAAAGAAAAACAATCCTGAAAGACTTAAGAAGACTTGGCTACAGATTGGATATAGAGAGGAAATATGAAAGAGAAAAAGAAGTCAAGGATGCCTCTTAGGTTCTGAGCCTGAGTGACTTGGGAAGAAAGATAATTAGTTCAATTTTGAACATGCTGGATTTAAGAAATCTATGAGATATTCACTTCAATATGTCTACTACGCAGTTGTAGATGAAAGACTAGAGGTCAGCAGAGAGGAGAGGGATGGATATACAGATCTAAGTATTATCTGGCTGGACCAGTAGAAAGAGAACCAAGAAAGAACTGTATTATAAAGCAAGGAGAAAGTATCAAGGTAAAGAATGTAACCAGCAGAGTTAAAGACTAGAGGTCAAGAAGGATGAGTATTGAGAAAAGGCAACCCAGAGATCATTAGTAATTGTGGGGAAAGAAATTTCAGTTGAATGAAGCAGTCAAAAGCCAGACTGCATACAATCAAGCTGAGAGAAAAGAAGACATGAAGCTCCAAAGCTAGTAGAGATGGGTGGATAAAGTGAGAATTTTATGAGGATATGGGAGGTATAGTTAAGATTTTAGGCAGTAGATAAACGGTTAACAGACTGGGAAAGATTTAAGATTAGTGAGAAAGTGGCAATGATGAAGTAGGGCAATGTGATTGAAAACCTGGGATGGAATGAGATTACATGTTCCTACCTGTAGAGGGGCTTGTCTTGTCAAGGAGATCTACCTCATTATGGAAGACCAGGGTGCTATCTCACCATGTGTCACCATACATAATATGGAAAAGGGATGTGAGAGGAATTAAGAGAAGAGTCAGCTCCAGGCAAATGACCTCAATTTTTTTTCAGTGAAACATGAGACAAGGTTCTCAGATGAAAAGGGGGTTGGAGAAGCTATGGGAGATTTGAGACAGGATGAATAAATTTGGAAAAGCCAAAGCAGGACAACTAATCATTTAGAACTGCCTTTCTGCACTGAGAACCCAAATGAAATTATTTAAGTAATTTATGTTGGATACAGTCAGCATTGTGTTGTGATTTTTTTCCTAGCTTAGTTCAGAAGCAAATGAATAGAAGTAAAGGCAACAGATGGTAGAAGTAATCCAAGGTTGGGGTTTGGATTTGTTACAAGATTGTTTTTAATTGGCCAAGGACGAGTGGTGGTGGTAGTGGTGGTGGTAAATTGGAGGAAAGAATTGGGATTAGCAATAATGATGTCCAAGACAGAGCTTTTGAAACACTTTTTAAAAAGACTCAGAAGAGAATAGATGTTTTGAAAGTAACTTGTGGAACTTATTTAAACTTTTCTAAAACACAGATAGTATGAAATAGACTCATGATTTCATGTATATTATTTTTATGTTGTATTGCATATATTAAATGTTCCTTTCATTTTGGGGTGTTAGGTTCAGAATAAAAAAAAGATGGGTAGAGAAGGGAAAATTGAATCAAGAAGGAACCCATTTAGAGTCTCATTAACAGGAAAGCATATAAAATTAAACCATAATTATTTCCTTGACTAAACAATGGAGAAGCCTTTGAGGCAAACACATGCTTGTAAAGGAGAACCAATATGTCAAATGAGAGCTGTGAATTTGGAGGTCTTGGAGCTACTGAGAAGGGGATCACTTTTACCTTTGCCCCAGTACTTTTTGGTTAAAATTGACTACTATTGCCAGTTACCTACTCACAACTCCCCTGGGCCCTATTTACATAGGCTCTACTTACCTAAGTAACCCAAAACTTGTCACACATGGGGAATGCTTATCCATTGTTCCCTTCCTTTTGTAAAAAAATTAATTATATTTTATTTTAACAATTCAGTTAAAAAAATTTTGAGTCCCAAATTATCTCCCTTATCTCCAGACCCCTCCCTCCAATCAAAAAGGTAAATAATTTATCAATTTATACATGTGAAATCATGCAAAATAAATTTCCATATTAATCATATTACAAAAAAAGCAAGAATCATAAAGCATGTGAAAAACTAATGCTTCAGGATACACTCATATCCTTCCTCCCAAAAATATTATACCTTATAAAGAAAGACACAGTTTTTTCCCTTCATCAGAGGATGGAATGGAAGGGAGAGAGATCAAATCAAGTCAACTCATATGGATTAAGCAATTATTATGTGCTAGGCATTGGAAACAATGAGAGAGCAAGGAAGTTAATGAATTTGGATTATACCCTAGACCCATGGATATGGTTAGAGAGAGCTATGAGGACAATGGAGTCAAGGAAAGGCTCAAGTAGGGGAGGAAATTGGTACTGAGGATTCTTGGGTTGTAGAAGGACAACTGGTCTTGGAGTGATGTGCAGTTGGGAGGGGTGTGGAGGCTTCCCAGAGTACTTGAACTGCTTTCTACCATATTTCATCATACCTGAATTGCTAGAGCTGCCTCCCACACTGACAAGTGTTGGGGGGATTTCTAGAACTAACCTTCCTCAAATCTTGAGAAGAGTTGGGGGTCCTAATTCATGGTGGGTCCCACATATATGGCCTAGGACACATGAATACCAATCTACAAGATTATTACCAATTCACCTTTTATGTTTAAACACAGTTGTTAAAAATTACCCCACCCCAGCTCCGGTCCCCATTAAACTTTGATCAGGGACTATTTTTGCTTTTGTATCCTATAGGGCCTGGAACATTGTAGGTGCTCCAATAATGATGATGATGATGATGATGGTTAACATTTATGTAGCGCTATGGATGCTATTTTACTATTATTATCTTGCTGGTCCTCACAACAATACTAGGAAAGTTATTATTATTATTATTATTATTATCATTATTATTATCATTATTATTATCCTTTTTCCAGAGGAAGAAATTAAGGTAAACAGAGATTAATAGACTTTCTCAGGGTCACATAGTCAGTAAAGGTATGAGGGCAGATTTGAATTCGGGTTTTTCTGTCTCTAGGTTTGGCCCTCAATACTATTTTACCATGTAGCTGCCCCAATTAGGGGCTTGTTAATTAGGAATTGTTAACTTGCCTTGACCTATGAAATTCCTTTACAAGTGTGTGCATATATAATAGTAATTTAAGACTAAAAAATTCACAAGTCTAAGAGAGAGAGTGGAATAACATTATTGTTATTGTTATTATTATTATTATTATTATTATTATTACAGTTTCATGAATTATTAATATCTATAGTCACATAGTGCATTTCTGGATCTAAACGCAAAGTCAAGTTTTTTGACTCCCTGTCTAGTATTCTTTCTACTATGTCTATATAAACAAATATTAATTTCTTCTGAAGATGGAGGTCTGGGAACTCTCTATTCCATAATACAGCTTTTTAAAAATGAAAACTGTTTAGAACATGAGATATTGGGAGTAGCTAAGGCTTTTTGGACATTTTTCCCCCCAAAGAAAGACTCCCAAAGGAATGAGATTCCATTATTTCAGAAACTCTGATCATTTATTTACAGAAATAGGGAAAATAAACATCTTTTACATAAGCACCTGAAGACTAACAGCTAAAAGAAGGGATGGCAAGGAGAACAAAAGGCAGCTTCAGAAAAGAGGAATGACCCCTGATCCAGAAAAGATAATGTTCACTCATGAGACCTTGAGCAAGGTTGTAAACATCTTTAGAATTGATTGTTAACATCAACATCAAAAATCACAAATCCATAAAACAGACTTTGAAACTAGATGTGATTGACCTTAATTCACCATGTAGGAAAGGAAAAACAATTCTCAGTTATGAGTTGGTTAAATGCTTAGTTCAATGCAGATATGAAATTGTTCCTCTGATTTGACTGTTTCACTTTTCTAATACCATAAATATAATTACTTTGATTTAGAGCAGCTAGATGGTGCAGTGGATGGAGCAATGGATCTGATGTATGGAAGATGAGCTTAAATCCAGTCTTAGAGATGTATTAGCTGTGTGACCTTGGCCAAGTTACTTAATTTTTACCTGCCTCAGTTTCCTCAAATGTAAAAATAGAGATAATAGAGTGGGCATTTGAATGAGATAATATTTGTAAAGCATTTAGCAAACCTTAATGCACATTGTGGCCATTATTATTAATATTTGACACAAGAAATTTTAAGGCTAACATAATTTTAATAGCTGGCATGTAGTTTTTTAAAGTTTGTAAGCATTTTGCATACTTTATTCATTTGATTTTTACAACAAACTGTAAGGTAGGTTCTATTATTATCCCCATTTTACAGATAATAATAGCAAAATAACAATAACATATAATGCTTTATGATGTTCTAAGCACTTTAGTATTTCTTTTGATCCTCACAACAATCTTGAGATATGGATTTTCAAAATAATAATAGCTGACATTTATGTCAAATGTACGAGGCATTGTTCTAAGTGTGTTGTTAACTTGTTTCAAACATGTCTCACACCCATTTCGGGTTTTTTCTGGCAAAAGTACTGAAGTGGCTTACCATTTTCCTCTGCAGTTTATTTTATAAATGAGGAATTGTGACAGAGTTAAATGACTTGCCCAGAGTCACACAGCTAGTACCTGAGTCTAGATTTGACCTCAAGTCCTCCTGACACCAGGGCCTGGATTCTATCTACTATATCACAATAATAATTGATGATAATAGCTAATATTTATATAGCACTTAAAATGTACCAGATACTGTTCCAAGTACTTTACAAATATCATCTCATTTGATTTTTACAATAGCCTTCATATAGAATTTTTAAAATAACAAATAATAATGATAGCTAACATTTATAAAGCACTTACAGTGTATCAACATTTTATCAGTAGTATCTCATTCGATCCTCACAACAATCTGTGGGGTAGGTAATACTATTATCCCCATTTTACTGTGAGGAAACTGAAATAATCAGAGGTTAAGTGCTCATGTTTATACAGCTATTAAGTATCTGAGGAAGGATTTGAACTGGTCCTCCTACCCAAATTGAACATGAATCTTCTTTACCACCTAACTCATAAAGCTACGAGCCTTATCAAAACTTTCATATGATAGCATTAAGATACTTAAGTATAATAAGAAAATAAGATTTAAATACTCCTTACTGTAGCATATTGGAATGTGTAGATTTACTGTATTAACTGGCAGTAATCTCCCTCTTACAAGCTTAATTTCAGGGTAGCATGAGTTAGTAAATCCTTATGGGTCAATAGCATGAAATAAGGATTAGTTTTTCATTTATTGCTACTGAGTGTAGCCTTGGGATCCTAAAGACACTAATGAGCCTGAGCCAGCTCTCACAGATACTAGTTAGCCAAAGACGAGAGGTATCCATAACGGAGGAAATGATTACAACTTGGAAAATGAAGTTTCCCTTTTCGAAGAATTAATGAAGAAGCACTATGATTGGAACCTTTAAATGAGGCTTGTTGATGCTTTCCCTTTGAATCTGACTGGCTGCCAGATGACTTGCCTCAGAGGTTGCATGGCTCATTTGGAAACATCTCTGTTGCCTCGCTTTTATGTCTGGCTCTTGATTTCTCCAGATATGACAGAAGTCACATGCAATCAAGTCTGTATTTCTGGTGGACAGGGCCCGTCCTAATATTCTCTGACTCACACCCAGGCTGTTTTCAGCTCAGTGGTTCTACTTCTAGACACATCACTTTGTGTTCAGATGTTAACATCTTGCTGAGAAATCTCCTCTTGGCAAAATATTTCTTCTATCTTGGATCTTACTTGATTTGAAATAAGGAAGATGCTCTTTTGAGCACTCCAAACAACCTTACCTTTTAGAAAGGTAAGCTTCCATGTGAAGTTTGTAAAAAACTACTTATGATTTTTTTAAAGAAATTTTTTTTCTTCCCCAGAAAGCATTTATGGCCCAGGTCTATGATAGTCAAATATGTGAAGCTTGTGAAGAGCTTCTATTTAATATTTTTTAAAAGATTTAAGTAACAAGTGAATGTACAATTTGTCATTTAGATTAAAAACTATTTTTGATGATTGTCTTAAACTAAAATTTTTGACAAATGGGTGACAAAGATGTTTTTGGAAAAAACATCTATGTCTAAGTATATGGAATAGCTCAGGGCATCTGGGTGACACAATGGATATGAAGTCAAAAATAATCATTTTCCTGAGTTTAAATCTGACCTCAGACACTTACAGCTATGTGATCCTGGGCAAGCCACTTAACCCTGTTTGCCTCAGTTTCCTTATCCGTAAATGAACTAGGGAAGGAAATGGCAAAGCACTTCAGTATCATTGCCAAGAAAACCCAATGGGGCCACAAAGGATCAGACATGACTGAAAAATGACTGAACCACAAATTTTTTTGTATTGCCCCTCTTATTAAAATATAAGCTTATTGTGAATAGGGATTGTTTCATTCTTTGTATTTATACCCCCAGTGCTTAGCACAGTGCTTGGAATATAGAAGGTATTAACAAATATTTGTTGATTGCTATGAATGATTTGGAATATTATTGTTCTGTAAGAAATTTGTGAAATAAATGATTTTAGAAAAATGTGAGAAATTTTGAATAAATTGATGCAGTCAAATAAACAGAACCAGAACAATGTATACAATAGCAATAATACTGTAAAAACAAACAACTTAGAAAGACTTAATTTTGATTAATACAATGACTTTGATTTATTTTTTAATTGAAATTTTATTTTATTTTTGTAACTACATGCAAAGACAGATTTCAACATTCATATAATTGCAAATTCATTAGTTCCATATTTTTCTACTACCCTCCCTTCTCTCCCCCTTCCCCAAAGTGACAATCTGGTAAAAGTTGTATATGTACAATTGTGTTTAACATATTTCCATTTAGACATGGACTAACTATGATTTCAAAGGAAGGATTGATTGTGAAGAATGCTACCCACCTACTGATAGAAAAGGACAGATGGACTTAAGATGCAAAGTGATGCATACATTTTTTTGGAAATGACTAGTGTGGGGATTTGTTCTGCTTGATTATGCAAATTTATTTTTAATAAGTATTTTTTTTCTTTCTCAGTTGAGGGAAAGAGTTGTGAGAAAGAAATTAAAGAAATATTTGTTAATTTAAAAAAATTTAATTGAAAGAAAATAATTAACTTATAAGAAATAATTGCTTCTGGGAGGTAGTAGTTATCTCAGTTTGGGTATTCAGTTCAGCTTGGATATTATTAAATGTGATAGAAAATGCCATCCACATTCAGAGAAAAAACTGGTGTCTGAATTCAGTCCAAAGTAAATTATTTTCACTTTTTAATACTTGTTTTTGGTTTTTTTCTTCTCATGTTCCCCCCCCCCTTTAGATATGATTCTTCTTTCACAATGATTGTACATGCATAACCTAAATCAGATTACTTGCTAGTATGGGGAGAAAAGAGGGGAAAGGAAGAAGATTAAAAAATGTGGAATTCAAAACCTTACAATATGATGAATGTTGAAAATTATCTTGACAGAAGCTACTGCTCTGTGAGGGGTTCAAAACCTTTTTCAGAAGTCAGAAAAAAAGGAGGAAAACTTATTGCCTTATTGACAAGCACATTTACAAGTCTAAAAGGAGTTTTTTTCTTTAAAAAAGAAATTAATTACTCCTTACCTGTAAACAGGAATCATTATAATAATTAGTATTTTATACAAAACATTTCTTCTTCTTCTTAGAAGTCTGTCTTGCAAAAACCTAAAAAAAAAAAATAGGGCAGCTAGGTGGTGCAGTGGATAAAGCACCAGCCCTGGAGTCAGGAGTACCTGGATTCAAATCTGGTCTCAGACATTAATAATTACCTAGCTGTGTGGCCTTGGGCAAGCCACTTAACCCCATTTGCCTTGCAACCCCCCCCAAAAAAAGTCTGTCAAAATAAGAATTGTACTTGCAGCTTCAAAAAAAGTAATATCATTTCATCGGTACCTTTTTGCTTTACTGCTACAACATAGAAATCCATATGTAAACTGTGAAGCAGTTCACAGCAGTCAAAGTAAGAGAAAATGATGAGAAAAAGCATCAGCTAGGTAATGCAGTAGACAGAATGCCAGACTTAGAGTGAAGATGTTTCATCTTCCTGATTTCAAATCTGTTCTCAAACATTGATTGTGTGGCCCCGAGAAAGTTATTTAATCCCACATGCCTCAATATCCTCATAGATAAAGTGAGCTGTAGAAAGAAATGGCCAAACTCTTCAATATCTTTGCCAAGAAAACCCCAAATGGTGTTATGAAGAGTCAGAACAATAACTCTCAAGGAGTTTAAAAATCTAATGGGAGAGACAACATGTAAACAACTATGCACAAATGATATATACAGGTAAAATTGGAGATAATCTCAGTTGGGAGACACTAGTTTAATCTGTATAAAAACAATATTTTCCACTTCTTTCCCAACTATAACAATGCTTTTCCAACTAAGCATTTTAGAACCTAATAGGAGTGTAATTAATCTTTGAGTATGTATATACAGTTATATGAGTTGATTATGTCACTCATTTGATATGAAATCTTTAATAGTTCCCTATTGGTTATCAATTAAATACAAACTCCCTTAAAGACTGTACACAAGATGGCACTGTACTACTCCCTGACATATGCTATAGGTTCCAACAAAGCTGGAGTATATAATGTACTTTGAACATATGCTCTGCTTCTCACTTCCATACCTTTGATCAATTTGTTTCTATGACTAAACTATGCTTTCTTTCAAATTTTGCTTTCTGAATTAATGCAATCCTTTGAAGCTCAATTCAAATGTCATTTCACGCATTAATCTTTCCTGATCTCCTTGGTTGGTAATAATTTTTCCCATTTGGATTTCACATAGCAATTTGCCAATTTAATGTAATTATCATGTCTAATGGTGCCTTATTACCCTGCTAGAATCTTCTCATGAAGATTATATCCCATAAAAGCAGGAATCATATAATATATTCTGGTGGAATTTTGAGCATTTTCCCATAGAGATAGAGATTGACCCTCTGTTAAGTAAGGAATTGGCAATATTTCTGAAGAAAACAGTTAAGATGATAATGTGCATCCAATATATGCAAAATAGTAAATTCCTCCTTCATTTTACTCATTTCTTCCCTAGTGTATTCCTCTTTCCCTACCTTCTCTTCTCAAGTTTAGAACTAACTTATAAAAACCACATCCAAGACCTCTCATTGAATAATTAAAATACTTATGTGGAGAAGTTCAATTCACCTTCATAAACCCCAAAAAATCTTTGAAAAATACTTCAGAGGGGTGGGTGGAGGGAAGGGAGGGTGGTAGAATAATGTGGAACTCAAAAATTTGCAAAGGATTTATCTTGAAAACTATCTTACATGAAACTGGAAAAAAAATAAAAAAAAGCTTTGTCAAAGAAAAAAATACACCAGAAAGACCAATGATAAAGACAATATGAAAGAATCATAAATAAACTCTCTCCATTCCAGAACTTCACAAAAGAACCAATGAAAGTGGATAGAGGGATAACACCAAGGAAGTCACCTGAGTTGTTGAACCCAAGGCAAATAAAGGAATATGGGGAAGGATGGAGAAAAGCCAAGCCAAAGAAACCAGAATAAGATCCAGTAATCAGTAAGACCTGAACAA
The DNA here is from genome assembly GCF_037893015.1 of Macrotis lagotis. NCBI lineage: Eukaryota > Metazoa > Chordata > Mammalia > Peramelemorphia > Peramelidae > Macrotis > Macrotis lagotis. The sequence goes on along the minus strand of NC_133661.1, from coordinate 263,207,034 downwards.
GTTGTGGTATTTGATTGTGATGGAATACTACTGTGCTATAAGAAATGATGAACTTGAGGATACTAGAAAAACATGTATAGTCTTGCATGAAATAATGAAGACTGAATTAAGCCAAACCAAAAGAATATTGTATATAGTAACAGCAATATTGTTTCAAGAACAACTTTGAGCAAATAAATCATTTTGACTATTATAAATACTCAAATACAAAGGTGTTGTCTGCATTCAGAGAAAGAAATGATAAATAGAAATATGTATAGAATGACTTTACATATGTATTAGACACATTTATGTGTAATGGTAGCTATCTCTAGGGCAGGGGAAGGAGAAGAAAAGAAATTTACATGATAATTTTATTACATATTTAAAAGGAATAGCAAGTTGTACATTATAGATTTTCAATTTCATCTGAAATCATCTTGTTTATTATAATATGTTTTGAAAATGCTTGTTTTATCCCATAAATTAAAAAAAGATCTAGTTATCAGAGACTCAAAGCCAGATCTCAGTTCTGGCTTATCTAAATAGTGGAAGAGAAAACCAGTCCCCATGGGTTATTGGAGTACTGGGAAAGACACCAGGAGATTAGATGAACTCAGTACCTTGGTATCAATGTTGGGAGCTATGCAAAAAGCCTAAACTCAACTTACTCTACAACATCCCACTGGAATCTATCAAAAATTGAGGATTAAGGCAAATGGTCAGATTTATCCACACCATCTAGATCAAAAGAAGCACTTAAACTACAGAGGGTATAGGACCAAACAAAGCCTACCCAACCCAAGAGTACCAGAGGGACTGACCTGAACTGCAAATCTTAATCTAATAACTGAAGCTGAAAGTATGAATACAGAAGAAAATGTCAATTCCCAAAACAAAATATTATACTTAAGAGAAGCCCAGAGGTAATCCTAGAAAAATAGAGTAATCCTACAATAGCTCTTAAGTAGACAATCATAGAAAACCATGTCTTGGTCACAATCATAACAAAGTTTGATAGAAATTAAGTCAAATTTTTAAAAATGTAATCAGAAATTAAATTAGATGTTGAGAGGGAAAAAATGAAATGGAGAATAAATAACTTAGACTTTAACTTCCCCAAAGCATAGAATAATTGGAAAAAAAAGAAATAATAGAATAAAAAATAGAAAAATAGAAAAAAATAAAATAAAACCAAAGAACTCAGTGACAACAAATAATTTAAAAAAACAAACAACTAACAGTACAGAAGAAAATGTAAAATAATTGACTTGGAAAACAAGTCACAGAGAAATAATTTAGTAATCACTAGCTTTTATCAAAACCACAATCAAGCAAAACATCTTAGGTTACTATTTCAATAAATTACCAAAGAAATATGCCCAATTTTAGCAATACCACTACTGGGTCTATACACTGAAGAGACAATGAAAAAGAGTAAAAACATTACTTGCACAAAAATATTCATGGGGCAGATAGGTGGCACACTGGATAGAACACCAGCCTTGGAGTCAGGATTACCTGGGTTCAACTCCAGCCTCAGACACTTAATAATTACCTAGCTGTGTGGCCTTGGGCAAGCCACTTAACCCCATTGCCTTGAAAAAAAATCTAAAAATAAATAAAAATAAATAAAATAAACAAAAATATTCATAGCAGCCCTATTTGTGTCGGCAAAGAATTGAAAATTGAGTGAATGTCCATCAAATGGAATGACTGAACAAATTGTGATTATATGTTGTTATGGAACACTATTATTCTATTAGAAACTAGGAGGGATGGGAATTCAGAGAAGCCTGGAAAGACTTGCATGAACTGATGCTGAGCAAGATGAGCAGAACCAGAAGAACATTGTACACCTGATCAATCTTAATGGACTTGTTCACTCCATCAGTGTAATAATCAGGGACAATTTTAGGATATCTGTGATTGAGAATAATACCTTCTGTATCCAGAGAAAGAATTGTGGAGTTTAAACAAAGGCCAAAGATTATTTCAGGTTTTTTTTTTAGGTTTTTTTTTTTTTGCAAGGCAAATGTGGTTAAGTGGCTTGCCCAACGCCACACAGCTAGGTAATTATTAAGTGTCTGAGACCGGATTTGAACCCAGGTACTCCTGACTCCAAGGCCGGTGCTTTATCCACTATGCCACCTAGCTGCCCCTACAGAAAATTTTAATTATATAAAATGAAAAAATGTTTTGCAAAACTAAAATCAATAGTTATAATTAAAAGGAAATTGGCTGAGGGAAAATCTTTGCAGCAAGTTTCTGTAATAAAATAATAATTGATGAATAATGATTCAAATATATAAAACAAATGACATTTTCCAATAAAAAAGATTAAAAGAATAGGAGCAGGCAGTTCTCAAAAGATGGAATGCAAATTATCATTAGCTGTATTAAAATTTCTTTCAATTACCAATAATTAGAGGACTGAAAATTAAAACAATTTTGAAGTATCTTTTCACATTCATCAGACTGGCAAAAATATCAAAAAAAGCAAAATAGAAATTGTTGGAAGGGGTGCTGGAAAAAAACCTACTGGAACCATATTGATGTATCTGTGAATTGGTCCAACTCTTCTGTAAAGCAATTTGGGACTGGGCTCACTCTCCAGAAAGATCAAAGAGAAAAGAATGGAATCTGTGAATCTGATGATATTTATAGCAATTCTTTTTGTTATTGTAAAGAACTAAACAAATTACAGTATATGCAAGTAACACAATATTATAATGCTTTAAAAATGACTAAAAGGATGATTTCAGATAAAGTTGGCAAGACAAGACTAATGATAGTGAAGTAAGAAAAGTTTTTTATAATTAAAACATTATAAAGAAAAAACTTTAAAAGACTAAAGCATTGCATTAAATGTAATGAGCAACTATAATGACAAATGATGAAGCTTGTTACTTACCTACTAACAGAAGTGATGGACTCAAGATGTAGAATGAGACATGCATTTTTTCACATGATGAATATGGGAATTCATTTTGCTTGAGTTTGTATAATTTTTTTTTTTTTGTATTTTTGCAAGGCAACGAGGTTAAGTGATTTGCCCAAGGTTACACAGCTAGGTAATTCAGTGTCTGAGGCTGGATTTGAACTCAGATCCTCCTGACTCCAGGACTAGTGCTCTATCTACTGCACCACCTAGCTGTTCCAAGTTTGAATAATTATTATAAATATTTCAAATATTTTCTCCTTTTTTTCCAAAAATTTTTTAAACAAGAGTTGATAGGGATAGTTATACCAATGGGGTTACCAAAGAAAAAAATTAAGAAAAGAAGGTCATTAAAACATTTTTTTTTTGGCTATTCCAAATATTTTAATAAGAGTTCTCTGCAAGGCATTTAGAACACCAATTTGTGAGGATAAACTCCATTGGAGAGAGAATACAGAACGCAGGTAACCGCGGAGCTGAGGAATTTTCTTGATTTTTGGGCATGAGCTGAGAGTCCACTGCTTTCTGATCAGCCTTGCACTGCTCTGTAATCTCATATTTCTCTTTCTCTGTGTCAAAAATCTCTCCTTCTTGGTGTCTGGGTTTATGGAGCCTCTTCTTCTTAAAGTAAGCATCAGTAAGATGATTTGGAATTTTTACACCAGAAAGGTTAACCCTAATAGAGGTGGCAATGACAAATTTCTGATGGGTCCTTCGTAGAGGAACCCGATTGATGGTCAGAGGTCCAGTCACCAGTAGCAAACCACTAGCCAGCTGCTTCAGGAAAACCACGCGCTTGCCCCTGTGGCGGCCGGTGAGCAGAATCAGAACTGTGCCTGGGGTGATGCTAGAGTGAAGTTTCCTCACATGCTGGCTGAAGGGTTTTTTGCCATGACTTAGGAGTTTTCTCGGTACATCTTCAGTAGGATAATACCTGGGCATTTTGCGAATCTTTACCACTCGGTTTCCTCCATTTTTATCACCACCAACTGGCTTTGAGATAGTAGCAGGCACCCTGTCTTTCTTTTTCCTTTCAATCCGGGTTTTTGGTGCAGCATATTTCTGCTTGTACATGGCTCTGCGGGAATACATTGCAGACCTGGAGTATCTGCCGATCCCTCGGGCCAAGACTGGGTTTCCAGTGCAATGCTTTCGAGGTTTTTTCACCAGCTTTTCAGCCCCATCTTCCTTTTTGGCCTTCCTTTCCTTTTTTTCCTTGCTGACCTTCTTTTCCTTTTGGAGGCTTTGGGGGGTTTTTGTCCACCATCTTGAGAGAAGGGGAAAGAGCTATTAAAACATTTTTAAATAAACAAAAGAAAATAGAAGAGAGTCAACTGGGAAATAGAAATAAATTCAACAGACTTTGAATGTTGAATTCACTGTACACTTAAAGGGAAAAGGAAGTTGTAGGTAATGAGATTCATGGTCTGATATACAATATTATTTTTTTGTTCTAATTTGTATGTAAAAATAATTAGTTTTGTAATTTGTTAATTTCAAAATTTTTAAGAAAAAAATTGAAATTTAAATGAAGATTAGATAATTTAATCCTACATACTTGGTTGGTCACAGAAAAAAAATCATAGAAATAACTTTATCAAAGAAAATTATGTCAATGAGATAGCATGCCAAAACTTCTTATAATCTACCCATAGCAGGATTTAGAGAAAAAAATTTACATATATATATATATATATATATATATATATATATACTTTTTTATCAACAAAAGAAGAGCAAATCAATAAATTGGACATGCATCTAAAGATTAGAAAAGCAATAAATTAAGAGCCCTGTCCAAATACCAAAAAAACCCATAGATTTTGAAGGAGAAAGAAGCAAAATTGGACATTCTTCCGTCAATTGAATTGGTAAATAAAACTAAGGTCATATGGATAAATAGATCTTTTTTTTTTACTGTGTTGAATTACTTTTATTTGAATTGTCTTAGAAAGATTCTGAAGATCACCTAGGAAGATAAGGTGCTGCACTCTGAGGTCCTCCTTTCTCAAACTGTACTGTCAAGGATTCAAACTCTGCTGTAGAAATCACAGCTCTCTTTGACTGGCCACATTGTTCAAACTTTTCTTTTTTACTTGGTAAAATTTTATTTACTTATTTCTTTATTTTATTCTCATTTTGTACAAATGTTTTTTTTTACATTAATAAAATATTCTTGTTTAAGAGTAAACAAAATACCCCTCCCCCCCCATGAATATAGACTTGCTTGGGTGAAAAAGTAAAGGGGAGAGAAAAAAAAATTAAAATTAAAAAAATAATAGTAATAATTTATTAGTAGGTATGGTCAGGTGGCGCAATGGACAAAGCACCAGCCCTGGAGCCACGAGCACTCGAGCCCACATCCAGCCTTGTAAACCCAGCAATCACCCATGTAAGCCACCCGATCCCACTGCCCTGCAAAGAAACAAAAAAGAAGAAAAAAAGAAAAGACCCAAAACAAAATAGTAATAATAGTAGGGGTGGCTGGGTGGCAGACAGAGCATTGGCCCTTGAGCCAGGAGCACCCGGGTCCAAATCTGGCCTCAGACACCCAAAGATCACCCTGCTATATGGCCCCAGGGAGGCCACCCAGCCCGATTTTCCCTGCACCCTCCCCCAAATAATAATAACAAAAAAATGTGCTTCAGTCTTTGTTCCAACACCAACAGCTCTGTCATGGGTGGATCACATTATTTATGGCAAGTCCATCACAAAAGTTACTTCCATATTTTTCCACTGTTGCCATTGCTGATGGCAACTCCCTCCTTTCTTATTTCTCCACTACCATGTACTATAGTTTCTCTCTCCTTTCCCTCTGACTCTGCTGTAAGGTAGCTGAATGGCACAGCAGAAAGATCCCTGGTCCTGGGGCCAAGAAGCCCTGAGCCCCCATACCACCCCTTAGGTCCAGAATCCACCTGGCCCTATGGTCCTGGGCAGGCCTTCCAATCCCAGCCCCTTGCAAGAAGTAAAAAAGAAAATGTGTTATATCTGACCACTCTCCCCCCGTGGTCCATCCTCTCCTCCTTTATTCACATCCCCACCCTTTCCCCCTTCTCCCCCCTCCTCCTTACTCCAGATGTCTATACCCCATTGAGTATGTATGCTGTTTCCTCTCCTAGCCACCTCTGATGAGAGCAAAGGTTCCCTCATTCCCCCTTGCCTCCCCCCTTCCATATCATTGCAATAGCTCATTGTAATAAAAAAAATCTTATTATATGAAATATCTTGGCCTATTCCCCCTCTCCTTTTTCTTTCTCCCATTCCATTTCCCTTTTTTTCTATTGACTCCATTTTTACACCATATTTTATCTTCGAATTCAGCTTTCTCCTGTGCTTCAACTATAAAAGCTTCCTCTACCTGCTCTATTAACGGAGAAGGTTCATATGAGTATTATCAGTGTCATTTTTCTATGCAGGAATACATGAGTTCATCCTCATTAAGTCCCTCATATTTCCCCCTCTCCTCCAATCTCCATGCTTCACCTGAGTCCTGTATCTGAAGATCAAACCTTCTGTTCAGCTCTTGCCATTCCAAAAGGAACCTTTGAAATTCCCCTGGTTCATTGAAAGTCCATCTTTTTCCCTGGAAGAGGACATTCAGCCTTGCTGGGTAATTCATTCTTGGCTGCATTCTAAGCTCTCTTGCCTTCCGGTATATTGTATTCCAAGCCCTACGAGCTTCGAATGTAGCTGCTGCTAAGTCCTGTGTGATCCTGACTGCAGCTCCACAATATTTGAATTGTGTCCTTCTGGCTGCTTGTAATATTTTCTCTTTGACTTGGGAGTTCTGGAACTTGGCTATAATATTCCTAGGGGTTGGTTTTTTGGGATCTCTTTCTGGGGGGGGGGGGGTCGGTGGATTCTCTCCATTTCTATTTTGCCTTCTGCTTCTAGAATATCAGGGCAATTTTCCTGTAGTAATTCTTTGAAAATGATGTCAAGGCTCTTTTCCTGATCATGACTTTCAGGTATTCCAATAATTTTTAAATTATCTTTCCTAAGTCTGTTTTCCATATCAGTTGTTTTTTCAATGAGATATTTCACATTTTCTTCTAATTTTTCATTTTTTTTGGTTTTGAAGTATTGATTCCTGATTTCTGGTAAATTCATCAATCTCCCTGAATTCTATTCTTTGTCTGAAGGATTTGTTCTCCTCAGAGAGTTTTCTTATCTCTTTTTCCATCCGGCCAATTTTGCTTTTTAAAGCATTCTTCTCCTCAATAACTTTTTGAACTGTTTTATCCATTTGACCTAAGCTGGTTTTTAGCATGCTATTTTCTTCAGCATTTCTTTGGATTTCCTTGACTAAGCTGCTGACTTCATTTTCATGTTTTTCCTGCATCTTTCTCCTTTCTTTTCCCAGTTTTTCTTCCAACTCCCTCATTTGATTTTCAAAGTCTTTTTTTAAGCTCTGTCATAGCCTGAGCCCAATTTCTGTTTTTCTTGCAGTCTTTAGATGCAGGAGCTTGTGCTTCCTCATCTTCAGACTGAGTATTTTGATCCTTCTTGGGCTCATATACAAAATATTTCTCAATGGTCTTCCCCTTGTTTCTCTGTTTGCTCATTTTCCCAGCCTGGGCCTGGTTTTGGGGTGCTTCCTGAGCTTTTGGGACACTCCCACAAGGGTCTCAGTGTGTGAGGCTCTGTCCTCCCTCCTGCTCTGTGAATGACCATAAGTGCCCCCCTCTGCCATGGGACTGAGGTGGGGGGGCCCTGCTGTTCTATGGGGGCCTAGACTGTGATCAGGATCTGAATGTGGTCAGAACCCCAGAGTCCTGTTCCAGGGGCAGAGGACAGAGCTCTGCAGTCTCTCTTCACTCCCCTACCTCAGCTGAATGGGCTCATGCCCTGGGGGCTCCTGCTTACCGGCTCTGCCTGCTTCTGTTTCTGGATCTGGGCTGCTGAAAGACCAAGCTGCTTGCTGTGTGCCCTGAGGGCTGGGCTCCATGTGCTCGCTCTGGCAGAGGTCCCCTGCTGTTCCCCCACTTTGTGCCCGGTGCTCCTTGGGGTGCAGCTCAGGAGACTCCCCCTCTGCTGTGAGCCACGGCTCCCAGCACCCTGCGGTTGCCTCCGGAAGGCTGAGGTTCTTTTGCTCTGACAGGCCACCCCTCTGGTGGGCTGCCCCTCTGACCCCGGGGAGCAGAGCCTTTCTGCTCTTTTCCAGGTTACCTTGAGTAGGAGAACTGCCTCACTGGGTCCCTTTGTGGGTTCTGTCTCTCAAAAGATTAGTTAGAGTTCTTAGCTTATGAGTTTTATTGAGAGCGCCTAAGACTCCATCCCTTCTTGTTGCCATCTTGGCTCCGCCCCTAGATCTTTCTTTAAAACAATAAATGGTATCTAAGACCATGAATACAAAATGTAGAAATCATAAAGGATTTTCTAAGAAGATCAACAGTAGAACATGAATTGCCAACCTCTGCTATTAGGTGTAATTCTAGAAATATTAATGACAAAAAAATAGGAATTGAGGAAATAAACATGATCACTTTTACTGATGACATGATGATTTACTTAGTCCTAGAGGGTCCAAGAGAATCAAGAAAAAAATTAATTTAAAAAAATCTTCAGTAAGATAGCAGGATATAAAACAGACCAACAAAAGCCTACATACTATGAACAATACCTCACTGGAGGATGTAGATGAAGAAATCCTATTTCAAACTACGATAGAATCTATTATATATTTGGAAATTTACTAACAAGACACACACAAAAGAATTACATGAATTCAACTATAAAACATATATGTAGTTATATTTACAGAAACAAAACCATACTTAAATAATTGGAGGGATACTAATTGTACATGGTTGGTCAATGCTAAATAATAAAAAATGTCAATGCTACTTAAATTAATTCATAACAATCAAACTTTCTAGTGATTGCTTTATAGAATTAGAAAAAAAACAACTCCAGATGACTTATAATGAAACTTATTTTCCACTTTATTCAGGAAGGTGATTTTGCAAAGCTGCAAAATGAGATATATTCAGATAGTACCAATACCAAATATACAACACTTATTTTTTGTGAGCATGCTTATTTATTATAAGAGGGAGTTTTGTTGGAGGAAATGGGGTTGGGAAGCAATGGGTTATATAATGATATCATGAAAATTATATAAAAAGTGAAGGAAGGCAGGAAAGAAGGAAATATTAATGAATCATTAAGAAAGAGATCAGGAAAAAAATTCATAAAGTGACAAGACAAGCAGGACAGCACTGAAACTACTATGTTAAATTTAAATGTATAAAAAAGTTTTTGTATGTCTTTTCTCAGCAATGTCTTTTAAATCCATATTAATTAATGTTATCTTAAATAATTATATAATTTTGCTTCAATGAACCTCTTTCCCCTCTTCTTTTTGTATGGGAGAAATGTTCATGTTATTTCATGTTGATGTTGGTTGTTCATAAAAATGAGAACTTTTTTAAATTTATTTTTATTAAAGATATTATTTTAGTTTTACAATTTTCCCCCAATTTTGCTTCCCTCCCCCCACCCCCCCTACAGAAAGCACTCTGTCAGTCTTTACTTTGTTTCCATGTTGTACCTTGATCTAAATTGGGTGTGATCAGAGAGAAATCATATCCTTAAAGAAGAGAAGAGAAGTCTAAGAGGTAACAAGATCAGACAATATCTGTTTTTTTCTAAATTAAAGGGAATATTCCTTGCACTTTGTTCAAACTCCACAGCTCCTTATCTGGATACAGATGGCACTCTCCTTTGCAGACAGCCCAATACTGTTCCTGATTGTTGCACTGATGGAATGAGCAAGTCCTTCAAGGTTGAACATCACTCCCATGTTGCTGTTAGGGTGTACAGTGTTTTTCTGGTTCTGCTCATCTCACTCAGCATTAGTTCATGCAAATCCCTCCAGGCTTCCCTGAAATCCCATCCCTCCTGGCTTCTAATAGAACAATAGTATTCCATGACATACCACAGTTTGCTAAGCCATTCCCCAATTGAAGGACATTTACTTGATTTCCAATTCTATGAGAGCTATGCAAGAAAGAATAGGAAAGAGAATTAACATTTTGGCAGAAAAGTTGAAAAGCATTACTCAAGCAACAAATCCCCTAAAAATGAAGATGAACCAAATAGAAACTAATGACTCCTTCATACAGTAAGAAAAGTTCCCAACAAAATCAAAAGACTGAAAAATAAAAGATATCTCTTGGCAAAAATAAGTGACCTGGAAAATAGATTAAAAAGATAATTTAAGAGTCATTGGATTACATGAAAGCCATGTCCAAAAGAACTCAACTTCATATTTCAAGATATCTAAGCTCTCAATAGTCATATAAAAATTCTCTAAATGACTAAAAGTAGAGGAATACAAATTAAAACAACACTGAAATACCATTTCACACTCAGATTGACAAAGTTAACAACAAAGGAAAATGACAAATACTGGAGGCAGGTGAGAGAATAGTAACATTGTTGCCTTGTTGGTGGAAATGTAAACTGGTCCAGTAATTGAGGAAAGCAATTTGGAGCTACACCTCAAAAAGCTATTATATTCTGCACATACTTTGATCTATTAATACTATTACTAGATCTATGCCCAAAGAAATCAAAGAGGAAAAGAGCTCACATATACAAAAAAAAAAATTGTAGTGGTGAGCAATTGGAAACTAAGGGAGTATGCATCAAGTGGGGAGTGGTTAGACAAGTTATTCTATATAAAATGTGATAGAATACTAATGTGCTATGGGGAATTATGAATGGGGGGATTCAGAGAAACTGGGGGTGACTTGCCCAAACAGACTTAAAATGGTGTGAAGAGTTGATATCATATATCAGCATGATTCATGGTGGAACATGCTACTTACCCATGAACAGAGAGGTAATGGTGTCTGAGTATAGATAGACTTTTCTCCTTTGGACATGGACAATGTCATCTAGGACATCTATAAGGGGAAACTTCAAACTCAAAGAACCAACATGACTTCATCAATTATAGGTATAGAAGACAAGATTACTAAGCTAGCAAATAAGGGGAATATTGTGGCTGTGGTTTATCTAGCATGTAGTTTAGGATAGAGTTTAACAAAGTTTTTAACAAATTATCTTTTACTAATCTAATGGAGAGAATAATCCAATAACTATATTACATTCAGATGAATTAAAAACTGATTGAATGGCTTGACTCAAACAGTAGTTGTTAATGGTTCATTGTCAACATGCAAGAAAGTTTTCAGTAGAGTAACCCAGGGATCTTGGTCTTGTTCTTTTTAACATTTTTTTATCAGTAAATTGGAAAAAATCATAGATTATATATATGTTCATCAAATTGGATTAAAGTGTCAGAATCTAATGAAATTAAATTTATTAGGGATACATGGAAAGTTTTGTACATGGATAAAAACATTTAGCCTCAGAATCATAAGAAGAGGGAAGAATGATGACATCATTTGTAATGAATAAGGACCATTAGTTTTTCTGAACTGCAGCACAATTGGGACAGCCATCAATATTTTAAAGGGGTAAAGCTTTGAGAGGTGATGGTCCCACTGTACTCTGGCCTGAAATGATGTGTTCAGGGTTCTGTGTCACAATTTAAGAAGGACTTGATAAGCAGGAAAGTGTTTATTAAAGATAAGGAGGGAGAACATTCCAGACATGAGAACAGCCAGAGAAAATGTTCAGAGTTGACAAATGGAGTGTCTTGTTTAAGGAAGCAAGGAGGCTAGTGTCATTGGATTAAAAATATGTGGCAGGGTGGAAAGTATAAGAAGACTGGAAAGGTAGTGCTGGACTCGGTTATGAAAGCCTCCTTTTCCAGAGGAGTCAATCAGAGTAATGAAGGGCCTTGAATCCATGATATTTACAAACTGTTTGAAAGAAATGGGTATGTTTAGTATAGATTCAAGAAGGATATTTCTGTCTTCAACTATGGAAAAGGAATTAGACTTTCCCTTTTGGCCCCATGGGCAGAAGCAAGAGCAATAGGGAGGAGTTACAAAGATGGTAATTTAAGCTTGATACTTGGAAAAATTTCTTTCTTTCTTTTTTTTTTTTGCAAGGCAAATGGGGTTAAGTGGCTTGCCCAAGGCCACACAGTTAGGTAATTATTAAGTGTCTGAGACCAGATTTGAACCCAGGTACTCCTGACTCCAGGGCCAGTGCTTTATCCACTGTGCCACCTAGCCACCCCAAAAATTTCTTAACAATTAGAGATCCAAAAGTAGAATGACCTTCCTTGGAGATCTTTAAACAGTGGATGAATATCATTTGTCAGTGGGGATTGTGGAGGGGTTAGATTGACATTTTACCGTGGTCCCTTCCAACTGTAAAGTTTTGTATTTTTACAGTTGCCTTCATTTCTTCATCCCTCAAGGAATCATATATGTTTTAAACATACGCATGGAAGGCATCTTGGGAGAAAGCTTTGAGGCAACATTTTGCTTTACCAAATAATTTTTTTTATTACTGACAAAAAACAAGCAGTGTATATTGTAATCTCTTATGTGATCAGTAAAAAGTGGTAGGATAGATACTCTTAACCTGGAATTATCAATGACCTTTGTGGAATGCAATGTCAAGAGATTTGTGAGGAGAGAAGTCAGACTATAAGTGGTGAAGGCTATATTATTGACTATTTAATGTATATCTGAAAAGTATGACACTAAAAAGAAGAAAAATAAGATGCATTCCTATTTTAGCTCTGCTTTTAATGCTTGAAAGGTCAATAAACAATAAGTTTCAGTTGCCAGGTCATAAAATGGATAAAAGTTATAGTTTTGGTTTAATGAATATAATACATTTGGCAAACTACAGCACTGGAGACATGTCAACTTTTTACAGCAAAAAGAGATAGTGTGGCCTTGCTAATGAAATAGTTATACTGCTTATTTCTTCAACTATATTTGCTAAATTATCAACAAATTTGTCGAAGTTGTGAAGTGTCATGAAAATGATGCTTTTCTTTTATAGTTAGTAACCATTAATCTTTGTAAGCAGAAATAGAGTTCTTCTAATCACTTAATATATTTAATGGTTATAAATACACATTGTGACATAATTTCAATAAGCTTATCCTGATCTGAGGGAGGAAGAGGGTGGGGTATCATTTTTATTACAGCAATTATTCTATTACTAAGTATAATTAATGCTTAATGACTTGCTCTGGCTAATAGCACAACCCACATCTGCTCCCAGGGATAAGATTTAGTTACCCTAAATATTTTTTTAATGAAAGGTAGATTCATTTCTCTCACTTAACTACTTAGATTTTTCCTTCTAATAGAATGTTAGCACTATTTTTTTGCACAAAAATACCAGATGTAAACTTTCCTTTTGTCTGTGAAGCTAAGAAACTCTAATATATGTAGTATATCTGTTTTCTTTTAAGTACATCTTAAATTTAACTTAATAGTATCAACACTGTCCTGAGTGTCTGTATTCCCTTCTGAACTTTCTTCTTATTTCTTTCTTTTCTTCTTTTTAGCTCTATCACAATCCTCCCCCTCAAAACTCTCCCCCTCCCCATCCTCCCAAGTACACAAAGTTCTTTCTCATAACAAATAAGCATAGCCAAGTATAAGAGACTGGTAGGCACAGAGAATGAATCAACAATGAGTTCAGCTAATGAAAATTCCCCATTTGGGAGAGACTGGAGAACCTGCTTCACAACAATTGTGACAATATGTAATGGACAGATCTTGGAGTACGTGTAAGACATTGTAGAACTAATTGCGATTTACTAACTTCATGATTAGGAAAAGACTTTCACAGGCAGAACTTCACGGCAGAACTAGAGGTTTCTTCAAAAATTCACTAACATTGGAGGTTAGGTGGCACAGTGGATAAAGCACCGGCCCTGGAGTCTGGAGTACCTGGATTCAAATCTGGTGTCAGACACTTACTAAATACCTAGCTGTGTGGCCTTGGGCAAGCCACTTAACCCCATTTGCCTTGCAAAAAAAAAAAAAACAAAACAACTAAAAAAAATTCACTAGCAATCCAAACCTCAACAATTCTCATTTTCTTCAGCTCCATTCAGTTGACTCCTTTGACTACAGCAACCAATGAGAAGACATCTTGAGGTTGGTGTGTGACCTTGTGAAATGGCAGTGGTCTCTGTATTTGTTCCTATCCATTTTAGATAGAAGGGTTGGAAGTTCTAACCTGGTGAGTTTCAGAAGGTCACAGAGAGTGACTTCTGAGAAGACTACTATCCCAGCATCCAAGAATTTGGATTTTGTATCCAGCTTCACATTGATACCCCAAAGATCAAAGAATGACTTTTAGGAGTAGCCTGTAGCACCCAGACTATCAGGGACTTAACTTGTTTGGACATGAACTTTATGGAATCAATGTTGTATAGAACATTGTATTGAACAATGTATAGAGCAATATTCAATGTTAAATAAATAGTGAACTCAATGTCCCCAGAAACCAATGATTTAGGGGAGAGTTTGTCCTGAGGTGCTGTACAGAAATGTTTGTTCCTTTGTTCTTGCCATATTTTTGAAGTAAATTAAAATTAGTTTTGTATAAAACTAATAGATGTGGAGTGTTTAGGTAGTGCAGTGGATAGAGCACTGGCCCTGGAGTCAGGAGGACCTGAGTTCAAATGAGGCCTCAGACACTTAATAATTGCCTAGCTGTGTGGCCTTGGACAAGTCACTTAACCATATTGCCTTGCAAAAAGAAACTAAAAAAACCCCTAATAGATGTTAGTATTTATATATATAACATAGACTCTAGTTTCTGGCAGCTAATAATGATGGGCAACACAGTTTGTAGAGGCTTGAGCTGCTATAAAAAGCCCCCAGAGTGCCCCTAGCACCATGAGATATAGCTGCCAGGTTTCGGAATGAACCATAGAATATCCACTATATAAGCAAAACAATAAATTCTTGCTTTATAACATTTTTTTCAAATTGAGTCTCCACCAATTTCTAGTCTCCTGGGTTTGAATGTGACTGTTTTACAGTTTCAACCTTTTCTCTCAGGTGCATGTTGCCAAGACAAGAAGCAACTAACCCAGAAAATTTATGTTTTGTTTTTTAGATTAGACATGGAGTTTTATTTCTCTGGAATTTACCCATCACTATTAGGTAATTGAGACCATCTTAGAATAATTCCCCAGGAAATTTATGTTTAGGGAATTTTAAATAACATTTTTTACTTTTGTGCTTTAAAAAGCATATATACATAGATCCTAACAGTACAGAAATGGACAAATGGCAAATGTTCATTTCAATTATATTCACTGTATAATAATTACCAACTAATTTTCTCTCTTTCCTTTAAAGGGAAAGAACATTAGTAGATTTTTCTAAAGTTCATTATCCATTTGTTTGGTTTCTATTTTACTTTGAAGAATTATAAAAACAGAATAATTATCCCTAGCTAATGATTTTTCACTGTCACCCAATTTTCTATTTACCCTTAAGTCTCAAATAGAAGAGAGCTGGATTTAAATACTAATCCATCCACATAAGAGACTTCTCCATATGGTTAGCCAGTACTTTTTTTCTTAAGCCAATCAATAATTACTTTGATGAAGAGAAATAAGATTTTTTTCTCTCCAAAGATTAGTTGCTGGCAAGATTACAATTAAATGCTTAAATCTATTTGCTATTATTTTCCAACAATATAGTATCTGATGTTGCTATAGGAAACAGTTTAATGTGCTAGGTTACCTTCTAGGAGGATATCCATGGTGATCATAACCCACATAGAGCTGCTGATACTCCTTTGAAATGGGAAGAAATATTTTAGTGTTTAGAGGAAATTCAAAGGAATACTCTCAATTCAAATAATGTAGCAGTATATATATAACAGAATGACTAAGGAAGGATTGAATTAATGACATTCTTGAAGGCTGGGATTTGTTCTTTGCTCACTATCTAGTTCATTGTTTTTTGTAATTAATAAAAATTAATAAAAAACAGGGGTGGCTAGGTGGTACAGTGAATAGAGCACCAGCTCTAGAGTCAGAAGTACCTGAGTTCAAATCAGGACTCAGACACTTAATAATTACCTGTGTGATCTTGGGCAAGCCACTTAACCCAATTGCCTTGCAAAAATAAAAAATAAAAAATTAATAAAAACAAGATGTAGATAGAAGACCTGATCATTACCAGCAAGCTTTTCCACATCTTAATTTTTCCATGGATCCCATCAATATAGTAAAATCACAGATCATAAATGTTTAATGAATTTCTTAGACCTCAGAAGTCATAACTAATCTACAAATGAAGAATAGCTCTCATCTTAGCTAGGTTGGTCCTCAGAATATTTAGTCTGTTACCTAGAATGACTCTTGAAACTTTTTAACATGGTAGTACTTGCCAAAGCCTATGCTCAGTCTTCAAGAAACCTAGTCATGCCATATTACAACAAATAACATTTGAAAAAAATAAAACAAAAATCTTTCTTTTCAGTGTTTGTGGCAACAATGCCCATTTTCATAACCTATTCCTCACTACTTTTGAATGTTATGGTCTGACTGAAATTTTTGCTCAAAATCAAACTAACCCCAAACAATCAACATTTATTAAATGTCTACTATAATCAAAACACATATCAAGACTGTTATGCTAGGTGTTGGGTGAGATTTAAGCTTAGATGAAATAGGATCTTTACTCAATAGAGGTTATAGTGAAATAAAAATGATACAAAAATGATACAAGTTTTTTTAATAGTAGCTAAAAATTGAACACCTATTCTTCTATTGAGAAATGGCTAAAGAGTTTGTGGTAAATCAATGTAATAGATTATTACATAAGAAATAATGAAATGGACAATTTGAGAGGAAAATAAGAAGACCTGTAAGAACTGACACAGAGCAAGGTGAGCAGAATAAGAGAACAATTTATATAATGATAACATTATAGATACTTTAGAAATCTTATCAATACACTGATAAGCCATGAGTCCAGTCAGAAGATGGAAGATGAAATATGATACATCCTTTTCTAGAGAGGTGACAAACTTAAAATGCAGATAGAGCCTCAGATACCTATGACCTTGAGCATGGCACTTAGCATCTGTTTGCATCCATTTCCTCAACTGTAAGATGAGGAATCATATTATACTCTACCTCCCAGGTTTGCTGTGAGGACAAAACAAGATAATATGGTGGACATTCTGGGTAAAGGAAGCAACATGAATAAAGAAACACAAGCAGAAAAGCATGAGGCATATTATAATGGACCTGTGAAGAGTCCAGTCACCTGGGGTGTAAAGTACAAAGGAGAGAGTAATAATCATATTTTAAAAAACGGTGGTAGTGTCTGATTATGAAGGATAGGCAAAGCAATTCAAACTTTACTCAATAGACTATTGAGAACCAATATGAATTAGGGATTGGTAAAGGAAATGAGAAGGGTTAGGAACCTATTTAGAAGTTAAAGTTCAGGATACAATGAAGATTTTTAACAAAGATGCAGCAACAACAACTGTACTATTCTGAAAGCAATGAAGAGAAGAAGGAATGGATTAAGAAGTGTAGAGGAGGGGTGTCTAGGTGGCACAGTGGATGGTGCACTAGCCCTGGAGTCAGGAGTACCTGAGTTCAAATCCGGTCTCAGACACTTAGTAATTACCTAGCTGTGTGACCTTGGGCAAGCCACTTAACCCCATTTGCCTTGCAGAATGTTCTATGCCAGATTATCCTGTAAGTCTATAGTATTACTTGACAGTCTAAAGATAAATTTACATTTTCTGGAATGGTATTCCATCCATCCAGTGTTTCTATCCATTTTAATTAGAGTTGCCTTACTTGTATATTCTCCTAAAAGGTAAGAAGCAGTAAAACCAGCAGGAGAGTAGAGAGGGAGATGTCATGAATTACTTCAAGTTTCATCTTTTGTTTTGAAGCTCTCCTTAATAGATAATAGCTTTTAATATTTCCTGGTAATTCTCCAATAATTTATATACTAAGATTTCTATTCAATCCTTCCCCTCCTTGTTTGAAGAACTTAGCATTCAATTCATTATTAAACATTCACCATACACATGACACTATGTTAGGTACTGAGAATGCAAAGGTGGAAAAAAAATCACTGCCCTCAATCTATATGGGTAAGTTGTTGTGAAAGAGAGAACATTAGCATCTGGTAAATTCTGGGAGGTGTGGACTGGGATTGACTCATGTTTATCCTCTAATAGTTTATGCTTCATTTTGCAGTGAAATGAGACACTTAAAACTTATTCAACAACTTAAAAAAAAAGAAATTTACTTATCTTTAGTGGGAGAAGAATATTTAACAAGGCCACATGTGAGGATATAGTATGCTGATTCATTTGAACTCAGTTCCTTTCCTCTGGGTTATCCATTTTGATCTGCTTACTATTCATTTGAGATATAGATAACCAAATATAGGTAACCAAAAAGTGATATCAACTTCCTGAGCCTATGCTGATATAAATATGTATTGAAAGTAAAAAGAACTGGTCTGGTGCACAAGGCATGGGACTTTGCTAGATATTCCTTCTATAATAAAAGTTATTGGAGAATGACATATAAGTTGATTTTTAAAGTCTTGAAAGTCAGAGTTGAGAAAGAAATGCATTGCAGATCTAAGTAAGCCTGTGCAAATGTGAACAAGTAAAAAAGAAAATGTCCAAAAAAACAAGTTGTGCAGACTAGATTCTAGACCCTGGAGTTTGTATTTTGAACAGGAGAATGATTTGGTCAGGCTGTGTCTAAGGAAGATTATTTTGATAGAGTGATGGGTGAAATCCAAAATAATGGAGGAAATAAAGATTCAAGCTTATGAACATACCAGTTTCTTAAGCAATGCATACAACTGTATAACAAATCAAGACCAGGACTCATCAGTTTGACAATGGATTCCAAATATGAATGGAGACTGATTTTTATGCATTAAAAATAAATAGTTAACAAGATAAAAGCCAGGATACAAGATTAGATAATCTGATTTTTAATTAGAGGAAAGATTACAAGTTTTCTGAGGGGGGTGAATGAATTTTGAGAGTTGGGAATGGGGAGAGTGAGCAGGTAAATTTTTCAGATGTAAAACAAGATGTCAATTAAATCTCATAATTAGCAAGCTGGTGAAATTTATATGAAAATTAAACTTAGATCTCAAAATGTAGTTGGTTTTACAAGATGAAGTCAGTTTGGTCTACACAAGGTCTACAATTCTCTAAGTAGATTTGTGGAGCATAGAGTAGAAATAGAGGGAAGACTGAAGCAGGGAGACCACTTACAGGACTATTTCAGTGGTTCTCCCACATTGATGTTAGGGTGGCACCTGCAGGAATAGGGAAAAGAAGACAGATGTAAGAAATGTTATGGAGCTAGACAATCAGAACTTGGAGACTTATTGAATATGAAAGGTGGGGGAGAGTGAAGAGTTGAGGACTTTGAGGTTATGATCTTGGAGGGGTTGAGGAGTATAGTAGTATCCCCTAATACAATAGAGAATTTGAATATGGGACAGATTTAGAAAGAAAGAAAAATGTTATTGGTTTTGGATATATCCAGTTTGAGATTCTGATGGTTTTGGACTTGGTGAATTTGAGTCACTGATGAATCCATATTTTCCTGACTTCTTTTTTTCACTCCTACTTTGGATATCTATAGAGAAATAAAAATTAGCTTTTTCTAAATTTTGTTTTTTGAGTTTTATTTTACTTTCTACTTACTGTTAAGATTTTTTAAAATGTGAGTATCATTGCACTGTTGATCTATATGTTTTATTTTTCAAATACATCTGAGAGGTCATAAATAGTAAAGGACATTGGAAAGAGAAGCAGGAGATTTTTAAACTGATGTATATATATGCATACATACATACACATCTTCATTAAAGAGAGAAAGATGAGAAAGATCAGTTCTCTAATTGTAGGTAACTGAACAAAAAAGAATGATATATCTAAATTTTTATAGCCTCCCAAAAGCAGGGAAGGAAGAAATTCACCTGAAACTACATGAAGTAACAGAATGAGTTAGCAGTAAGCCAAAATTAAATTTTCTGAGACAGTCACACCTTCCACCTTCCCATCCCCTGCTCACCTCACTGGTCTTATAACTGGTTTGAAAGGTAAAGGTAAACCATTCTCCTAGAGTTAGAGATAAGGGAAAGACCATTATCCCTAAAGAGAGGAACTGGGAAAGAGTGACTTACCAACATGAGTGTGTGGAACAGAAAGGAGCAACTAGTCTCTACTCATTAGTCAAACCTCCTATCCCACACAACTGTTGGATATACTTTGATGACTTTGCTGCAAAGATAAGGGGGATAACAGGGGAAGATGGCAAATGAAATTTAGGATAACATGATTAAAAAAAAGACAGATCAGAAACTCATAGGATTTACAGGCATTTTATGCCAACATGCTATAAATCCTTTATTCAAGAATAGTTGACACTATAAATAAAACTAGAAAACATATGTGAGTAATCATATTAGATCATGAGAAATTAGGAAGGAAACTAATATCCTGTGGAAACAGGTGTTTGCACAAAGCTAGTTATAAATTATGGTTGGCTAAATTACTTTAAATTTATATTGGAGAAGAATTTACAAAGGTACCAAAAAAAGGGTACAAATTACAATCTAGACTTGTCTCCACCAAAATGTTCCCCATGGTTATGTTGCAGATCTTCAGTGTTCATTAAACAATGTAACAACATACATTTAATATAAAAGTTTTTGTGAATTCAGTAATGAGTTATGAGGAAAAATTTTGAAAGAAAAGCATGTTTAATTGATCCCTCTGCTCTGGTCACATGGCCTAAAGTGCTATCCTCCTGACCCTCACTCTATTTTTAAGGTTAACTTATTTCTAGGATTTTGGGGGATCATTCTGAGGATTTTAAAAAGGGAATTATTGTTAAATTCTGACAAAAATCTTTATACAGAATGGTAGTAAGTAATCTAGATTATTAAATTGGTTTTGTCTGGAGTATATCTATGTAAGTTAAAGTGGAAATATGGGTTTATTTCTAGTACCATTAAAAAACTGAGTTGAGTAAAACAATGCAACAACAAAGAAAATCTTATAACACTCTGATTATGAAGATCAAATAAGATATATTATATATATCAAAAGATATTTATCACTGCCATGTAGGATATCTGGAGCAAAATTCAAAGGAAGAGGAATCCCCTATTCATTGGATGTTTGTAGAAATTATGCTTGTTGGGGCAGCTAGGTGGTGCAGTGGATAAAGCACCAGCCCTGGAGTCAGGAGTACCTGGGCTCAAATCCGGTCTCAGACACTTAATAATTACCTAGCTGTGTGGCCTTGGGCAAGTCACTTAACCCCATTTGCCTTGCAAAAACCTAAAAAAAAAATAAAGAAAAAATTATGCTTGTTTCATCAAGCCCTGAAAATCAATCTAAATTCGATTAATAGTCACTTAAAAGAGATAAGCCTGTACACATGGGGAAAAGCCCATGAATGAAAAATATCTATTGTTTACAGTATGGTATGTAATCCATAGAGACTATAAATGAATAATAAACTGGACCTAGAATTGAATAGGAAAGGAAGGGTGAACTCTTTGTGAAATTGTGTTTCTCCTTGGAAAAAAAAAGACTCATATTTTTGGTGTTGATATTTTTCCAGTGATGATATTACATTTATGTTTGTCATGGAACTATATACTACAGAGTATCCGAAGGATTAAAATTGTAGGTCACCTAAAGTGTGATATACATATGCATGGTATGGTGAGCAAGCTGCAACATACTGTCAATTAAGAATTAAGAAGTTAAGTATGTAAAAAATCTTGACAAAGAGGCAAATTATTGGAAAGGGAAATGAGTTGGTCATGTGGCAAGATTGAAGGATAGCCAGTGGACAGTCTAGGTGCTGGCCTAGTATTTATGCAATGCCAAGAGCACATTAGTAGGACCCTCAGTAGTGCATTTAGAAGACAATATAAACCAGAGACACATAGACTGAACAGACTTGGATGGTATAATCAACATCACTGAAGGGAATACCTACATTGAAAAGATGAGAGATTCATTGAAATATTAAAGACTTAGAACAGAGATGGGAGTCCAGGTCTAGTGTAAAGTAAAGGCTCTCCTTGTCTAAAATGACCTTCTTTGTGCATCTATGGTCACCATTCTGAGACTGATAATGGGATGGAGTGAATAATAACTCTTCTCTCCTAAGGACTTCTGTGAGTGTGCCTTTCTTTGAGAAAAGTGAAATTGCAAAATGAGGTGAGAGTACAGTAAAGCAAAAAATATTATGCTTTATAACTGTTGATTTCATGCATTTTATAAACAATGAAGATTTTTCCCCTTTTGAACAAGGCAAAGTTGGGAGGAAAATAAGAATCTTGATGAGGAATAGGAGCATAATGGACCAAATTGTAATAAATGAATAAAGATTCTTAAGCTCCTACTAATGGCCATTGACAATACATGATAAAATTTTGCATCACTCATTAGCTGAATTAATTTATTAACATATTAATTAAATCAGATAAGACAAAGACTCATTGAGTTATGGACACTGACTTTATTTTTACTTTTTACCACGAGTATTTTTGTGGAGAAGGAACCATCCCCAGTTTTTAAGGTCCTATTCAAGATATTCCTACATAAAGAGTACCATCTCTTTAAAGACTGAGAACAATTTTAAACACATTTTGAAAATCCCAACATGTAGTATTCCCCTATTTTATTATTCTGTGCACTGATGTTCCAAAACCAACTATCAAATGCTTCTGAGTTTTTCCTAGACATAGTTCTGCATTAACATTAAAGACTTTCTTTGCCCCTGTATATTTCTTTAGTTTTCTTCTTTCTCCCTGCTAGAAAACAAATGCCAAAGTTGATGTTAAGGTTTTACTTCATGACAGAATTATATTTTTATAATATAATATTCATGAGACCCCCAAGGAGTAGCATTTCTTGTCAGGTGCTAAGTATAATGATTAGCTATAAAAGGGGAAGAGAGGGTGGCTAGGTAGTGCAATGGATAAAGCACCGGCCCTAAAGTCAGGAGGACCTGAGTTCAAATCCAGCCTCAGGCACTTAATTACCTAGCTGTGTGGCCTTGGGCAAGCCACTTAACCCCATTGCCTTGCAAAAACCTAAAAAAAATTGGAACTGAAAATCTTATAAAAATGAATGCTACAAATTCTCTTTACATAGTGTAGGGAAAGAATAAAATACTATTTAAAAAACAATAGAAAGCAACATTGTATATTTGACACTACATCTCCTGGAAACCCAGATGGTCAGACACTGTCCTCAGAGACTAGTCTCCAAACATGCCCTCCACATCAATAATCAGCTTAAAGATATACTGCACATAATATATTTAATTAATCATATATTCAGAACATTCATTATTTGTGTATTCATTAAAATAATGAATTCACTAGAAAATCAACAGGAGGGCAACTCACTTTAGATTTTATCATATAAGGTATTTAAGGACTAGCATCTATGAAATTACAAATTGCAAAAAGCAACAAGAACTGTGATAATACATATAATAGACAGTACAGCATAAGATAAAATAGCTTTCATGGAATCTCACAGCTTGCTTTGTTCCTCTTTTATTCCTGCCTGGATAAAAGAACATCAGCTTTACCTATGTTTAAAGTTTTCTAAGATCTGGTTCATCAGAGTCTGTCATAACCTATTCAACTTTGAGTAATGTATGAATGAGAGATTTTATTCACTATAGGCCTATGAAAAATACTGATTCAATCACTGAACAATTTAGTTAAAAGAAAGATCTAAAGATTAGTCAGACCATGCATCACAGAGCAATAATCATATAGTTCCAGGTTAAATCATATGAAGTCAGGCTAACCATTTTCTTTATTTAAAAAAAAACTGAGCAATAAAAGATGGTAGGCGTGGTTGACTCCCAGGCAGAATAAGCTGTCACTGTAACTCTCTCACATTCACATTTTAACAACCATAAAATAGCACTCCCCTCAAAAATTCTGGAATAGCACAACCAGAAAAAAGACAGGGTGAAACAATCTTTTTAGCTCAAGAAACTTGGAAGAAGAGAAAGAAAGGTCCACATTTCACTTCAGTCAAAAAGGAGCAAAGGAGTATAATCCAGGACACAAAGCATCCTGGCAAGCCAGCAGGAAGTGCCATCTCAGCAAACCAGCAGGACATCCTAAGCCCCAGGCAAACAACAACACCAGGACATTGCCCCCCACCACCACCACATGTATAGCATAGACGGGGAACTAGCAGACCCTAGCTCCAAGAGTCATCATGTGTTTCAGTGTATCCCCAAGAAAAAAGGCATCTTCCAGTGGTCAGACCTCCATGTGCTTCATATAGTCCCAGGGAAATGCAGAAACACCCAACAGGTCTCAGTCTATACTAGCACCTCAGCCTTTCAGGTGATCCTGGTTTGTTCCCTGTGCCAGGAGAGCCCAACATTGCATCAGCTTTCCAGGATTTGAAATCTTGCTCTCCGAACTGGAGTTGGGACACTCATGGTTGGACAGAGCTGCACCAAGATCTTTGCAGCACTGCAGCTAAAAGCTTCTTACTGGGTGTCCAGCTCTCCCTCTTATACTGGGTTATGCTCCTCTTTTATTCATGTGACAGACCTTTTCCTGAAGTTCCTCCAAGATATCTCATTGAAAAGTTGTTTCACTGTTGTTTGGTGGGTTCAGTTGCTGTAGGATCTATTTAGAAGTTTCATTCAAAGTTGTTTCAAAAAAAACTCTGGTAGTTTCCAAATCTAAAAGAAAGGAAAAAAAAGCAAAAAAAAAATGAGCAAAAGACAACAAAAAAGAATGACCATAGAAAGTTATTATGGTGATAGGGAAGATCAAGAAAAAAACTAGGAAGAAGACAACAATGTCAAAACACCTAAGAGGAAAAACTCCAAAGAAATATAGGAAGTAGCCTCAAGCCAGAAAAAACTCATGGAAGAGCTTTGAAAGGAGTTTAATAATCATATAAGAGAGGGTAGAAGAAAAAAATTTGAGAAAAAAATGAGAATAATGCAAGAAAATTATGAAAAAAAGCATCAACAAAGTTGAAAACTGTTTTAAAAAGTAGAATTGGCCAACTGGGAAAGGAAATACAAAAATCCACTGAGGGAAAAGATACCTTAGAGAGTATGTACAACTGGTCAAATGAAAAAGACAGTACAAAAATAAATTAAGGAAATCAACATATTGAAAATTAGAATTGAGCAAGTGGAATCTAATGACTTTATGAAACTTTAAAAATCAAATAAACAAATTCAAAGAATGAAAAAAGGAAGAAAATTTAAACTACCTCATGGGGAAAAAAATGACCTGGAAAATAGATCCAGGAGAGAAAATCAGAATCATCGAACTATCTGAAAGTCATAATCAAAAAGAGGACCTGGAAAGAAACTTTCAAGAAATTATCAAGGAAAATTGCCTGTATACACTGGAACCAGAGGGCAAAATAGGAATTGAAAGAATCCAGTGATCATCTCAGGAAAGAAATCAAAAAAGAAAAACTCTAAGGAAGCTTATAGCCAACTTTCAGAATTGTCAGTTCAAGGGGAAAAAAAAATACTGTAAGGTACCAGAAATAAATAATTCAAATATTGAATAGTTATAATTAGGATAACACAGGACTTAGCAGCTTCAACATTAAAGGATCAGAAATAATGAAAAATGATATTCTAGAAAGCAAAGGAACTAGTACTATAATCAAGATTCAATTACTTGGAAAAATTAAGCATAGCACATCAAGGAGTAAAAATGATCATTTAATGAAAAAAGAAGAATTTCAAGTTTTCATAAGGAGAAGACCAAATCTAAACCAAAAATTTAACTTCCAATAGCAAGATCCAAGAGAAACATACAAAGGTATAAAGGAGGAAAAAACTCAAGAGATTCAATAGAACTGGAGTTGTTTACATTCCTACATGGGAAGGTGATACTTGTAATTCTTAAAAACTGTACCACTGATAGAGTAACTAGAACTGCATACAGCAATGAGGAAATGAGAGTGAGGAATATGATGACTGCAGAAGGAAGGGAGAGGGATAATTGAGTAAATTATTTCACATGAAGAGGCATGAAAGATCTATTACAGTGAAGAGGAAGATAGGAGGGTGGACAATGGGCATCACTTGAATCTTACTCTAATCAGCATTTGTTCAAATAGGGAATAATAAACACAATCATTTGAATATAGATATCTACCTTTTATGACAGGGAAGTAGGAGGGGAGGAGATTAAGTAAAGGGAGTACGGAACTGACAAGGGAAAGCAGAGCAGGGGAGATGGCAGACAAAAGCAACACTGGTGAGGAGGGAAAAGGTGAAAGGAGAGGACAAAGAGGAGGAAAAGAGGACGGGGAAATTCACAGGTAGTAATCACAACTGTGACTATGAATGGGATGAACTCTATCTTAAATTGGAAGTGAATAGCAGAGAGGATCAGAAACCAGAATCTTATAATATATTGCTCACAAGGCTCACACAGAGTAAAAATAAGGGTCTGGAGCAGAATCTATTATGATTCAGCTGAAGTATAAAAAGCAGAGGTAGCAATACTGATCTCAGACAAAAGAAAAGCAAAAATAGACTTAATTAAAAGAGATAATGAAGGAAAGTACATCCTGCTAAAATGTACCATAGACAATGAAGCAATACTAAATATATATGTACCAAGCAGTATCATATCCAAATTCTTAAATGAAATTATAGCAAGGAATAGTCAGCAAAATTATACTACTGGGACATCTCAACTGTTCCCTCTCAAAACCTGATAAATCCAATAAAAAAAGAAACAAAAAAGAAACTAAGGAGGTAAATAGAATATTTAAAAAGTTAGATATGATAGACAGAATGAGAACAGAAAGAAAAATATATTTTGCTCAACATCATATGATACAGGGGTATCATAAAAATTGACTAGTATTGGTCCATAAAAAACTTCAAAATCAAATATAAAAATGCAGATATAATAAATGTATTCTTTTCAGAGCATAATGCAATAAAAATTACATTCAACAAAAGGCAATGGAAAGAGATTAAAAAGTAATTAGGTGGGGCAACGTAGTGGATAAAGCACAGGCCTTGGAGTCAGGAGTACCTGGGTTCAAATCTGGTCTCAGACACTTAATAATTACCTAGCTGTGTGGCCTTGGGCAAGCCACTTAACCCCATTGCCTTGCAAAAAAAAAAAACCTAAAAAAAGTAATTAGAAAGTAAATAATCTTATCTTGAATAAGTGGGTCAAAGAATTATAGAAACAATCAATGATTTATGGGGGTGGAACTAAAATGGAGGCGTGAAGGCAGCATTTCCGGGCAGCATTTCCCAGGAACTCTTACCCCCTAACCCCCCCCCAACAAAAAGGATGGCTCTAGCCAAAATTTAGAGGTTCAGAACCCACAGAAAGACTGAGTGATACATTTTCCTAGTCCAAGATAACTTAGAAGTTCCGTGGGAAAGGTGTGTTTCACCAGGACCTGGGGTTGGGAAAAAAGCCACAGCACAGCCCAGCACAGCCCAGCCCAGAGATTATGGACAACAGATTGAAGGTTCAGGAGAGAACTCTGCTCCACCAGAATGAGTGTGGAGTGAGGGGCATCAGCCACAGAATCTGCAGTGAGAATCTGGAGAAAGCAGTCTGCACTCCCAGAGACAGTAAGGGAAGTCTGCAGAGATTTCTCTGCTCTCCCTGGGGTAGGACTCTGCTGTTTGCCTATACTCAGATATTGCAGTTTGGACTTTCATACTAAATAACCAAGCTGGATCCCTCCTTATAGCCCCAGGGAAGAAGGTGGGCCATCTGCATAGCAAAGCACAGACTAGAGAGCATAAGACCTTGGAGGAATAAAGGTCCCAGTGGGGTGCCCCCCACCAAAAAAACAACCCCAAAGCCTTGGAAATGCTTAAATTAATCTTGGGCTGAGGAAATGAGTAAA
Organism: Macrotis lagotis; assembly: GCF_037893015.1. NCBI lineage: Eukaryota > Metazoa > Chordata > Mammalia > Peramelemorphia > Peramelidae > Macrotis > Macrotis lagotis. The sequence goes on along the minus strand of NC_133661.1, from coordinate 263,179,250 downwards.
CAACAAAGAAGAATCTGACCATAGAGAATTCCTTTAGTCCTATGGAAAATCAAAACACATAGTCGGATGACAACAAAATCAAAGCTTCCATATCCAAAACCTCCAAGAGAAATAGAAAATAGACTCAGACTATGGATGAGCTCAATAAAGACTTTGAAAAGCAATTAAGGAAGGTGGAGGAAAAATTGGGAGGAGAAATGAGAGCGATGCAGAAAAATCATGAAAACTAAAACAAAAGTTTGGTGAACGATACACAAAAAAAATACTGAAGAAAATAATATGTTAAAAACCAGTTTAGGCCTAATGGGAAAAAGCAAAACAAAAAGCAAATGAGGAGAAGAATGCCTTAAAAAGCAGAACTGGCCAGCTAGAAAAAAGGAGATAAAAAAAGCTCTCTGAAGAAAATAACTCATTCAAATGCAGAATGGAACTAAAGGAAGCTGATGACTTTGTAAGAAATCAGGAAGACATAAAGCTCTTCCAAAAAAGCCAAAAATTAGAAGAAAATGTCAAATATCTCAATGGAAAAACAAACTGACCTCAAAAACAGATCCAGAAGAAATAATTTAAAAATCATTGGGCTATCAGAAAGCCACCATCAGGAGAAGAGCCTAGACTTCATTTTTCAAGAAATAATACAGCAAAATTGCCCTGAGATCCTAGAAGCAGAGGGTAAAACAGAAATTGAGAGAATTCACTGGTCACCCTCTGAAAGAGATTTCAAAAGAAAAATTTCCAGGATTATTATAGCCAGATTCCAAAACTCCCAAATCAAAGAGAAAGAAACTGACAATTCAATTATTGAATCTCGATAGTCAGGATTACACAGGATCTGGCAGCATCTACATTAAGGGTTTGTAGGGATTGGAATAGGATATTCTAGAAGGCAAAAGATCTTGGTTTACAATCGAGAATCAACTACCCAGCAAAACTGAATATCCTCTTTCAAGGGGAAAAGAAGGACTTTCAGTGAAACAGGGAACTTTCTAACTTTCCTATTGAAACAACCAGAGCTGAACAGAAAGTTTGATCTCCAAGTACAGGACTCTGGTGAGCCATAGAGGGGGTGGAGGAGAAGGACTTACTATGAGGAACTTAATGATATTGAACTGTTTGTATTCCTGCATGGGAAGAAGATATTCATAACTCATATGAACTTTCTCATTTATAAGACCTGTTTAGAAGGAGCATATATAGAAAAGACATAGGAAGGAGTGGAATATAATGGTATAATATAGTAAAAAGATGTAGTCAATGGGTGATAAAAGAAAGTACTGGGAGGAAGGAAAAGGAGATGAAGAAGAAGCTAAGAAATTTCACTTAAGAGTCAAGAAAAAGCTTTTTCAATGGAGTGGAAAGGGGGAAGGCAAGGGGGAATGAGGGAGCCTTCATTCCCATCAGAAATGGCTCAGAGAGGAAATAAGATACACACTTAATAGGGTGAGGAAATCTATCTTACCCTAAAGAAAAATAAGAAGAAAGGGATGGGATAAGGGGAAATGGAGGAAGGAAGGGAGGAATAGGTGACAGAAGAGAGGGAAGATTGAGGGAGAGGGTACTCAGATTCAATACATTTTTGGACAGGGCCAGGATGAAAGAGTGGAGGTATAGCTAGCAATAGCAACTGTGGGGCAAAAATATTGAAGCAACTTCTCTGGTGGACTTATGATAGGGAAAGCAACTCACCCCAGAGACAGAACCATTGAAATCTGAACACAGACTGAAGTATAATTCTCTCTCTCTCTCTCTCTCTCTCTTTTCTTGAGGTTTCTCATCTTCTTTGGGGAGGAGGGGGTTTGTGTTTATTCTTATGTTTACTCTTACCACATTCAATTTACATCAATGTATGTCATGGAAACAATGTAGAGACTGTCAGCCTTGTGTGGAGGAGGGATGGAAGGCAGGAGGGGGGACGGAAGGCAGGAGGGGGGAAAAATTGTAGAATTCAGAGCCTTGCAAAAAATGATGGGTACATATTACTATTGTATATAATTGGAAAACAAATAAAATGTTAAAATGTTTTAAAAAATCAATGATTTTACTAAAGAAAATGACAACAATGAGATAACATCTTAAAATTTATGAAATATGCAACAAAAGAAAATCAAAAAGGAAAATTTATTTCTCTTTACTCTTACATCAACAAAATGAAAAAAAAGAATAAATCAACTAAAAAACTGGAAAAACAAACAAAATAAAAATCCCCAATGGAGCACCAAATTGAAAATTCTGCAAATCAAAGGTGAGATTAATAAGAATGAAAATTTAAATAAAAACTATTGCATTTATAAATAAATCCAGGAGCTGGTTTTATGAAAAAATCAATAAGATAGATAAGCCATTTGTTAATTTGTTTTAAAAAAGAAAGAAAACCAAATATCCAGTATCTAAAATTAAAAGGGTTAAATTACTGCCAATGAAGAAGAAATTAAAAGGATCATTAGGAAATATTTTTCCCATTTATATGCCAACAAATCTGATAATCTGAGAGAAATTGATGCATATTTGCAAAAAATATAAATTACTTAGATCAGGAAACAGAATTCCTATGCAACCCCATCTTAGAAAAAGAAATTATACAAGTCATTAATAAACTTCCTAGGGAAAAACCTCATGACCAGAAGGGCTCATGAGTAAATTCTATCAAACACTTAAAGAGCAACTAATTCCAAATCTATATCAAATCTTTGGAAAAATAGGTGGAGTCCTGTCAAACTACCAAACTCCTTTTATGACACAAATATGAAGTCATAAATTAAGAAGAGCTAAAACAGAGAAAGAAAATTATGGATCAATTTTCTAGTTGGATTGATGCAAAAGTTTTGAACAAAATGTTAAGGCGATCACAGCAAAATATTTTAAGTATTATATATTTTCATCAGATGGGATATATATCAGGAAAGCAGGGTTGGTTCAATGTAAGGAAAACTATCGATATAATTAATCATATCAATAACAAACCAATAGAAATCATATGATTATCTCCCTAAATGCTGAAAAAACTTTTGACAAAATACAGCACCTATTAAAAAGACAAGAGAGCATAGGAATAAATGGAGTTTTTCTTAAAATTGATAAGCAATATCTATCTAAAACCGTAAGCAAATTTTATTTATAATGGACTTCCCAGTAAGATCATAGGTGAAGCAAAGATGCCCATTGTCAACACTATTATTCAATATAGTACTAGAAATGTTCATTTCTAGTTAGCAATAAGAGAAGAATATCAAAGGAATTAATGGAGGAAAAAATTACAAGGGACATTGCTCTAACAATATAAACCTCAAGCTAAATTATAAAGCAGTAATCACCCAAACTATCTGGTATTGGCTAATAAATAGAAGGATGGATCAGTGAAATAGATCAAGTATACAAGATACAGTAGGAACTTAATATTTGATAAATCCAAAGATCTTAGCTTTTGGGATAAGAATTCACTATTTGACAAAAACTGCTGGGAAAACTGAAAAAACAATATATGCAAGCTAGTAGACCAAAATTCATATCATGGGTACATGATTTAGATATGCCATAAGCAAATTAGAAGAGCAACTAATAGTATACTTGTCAGATCTATGGGGAGGGGAAAAATTCAAGACCACACTAGAGGTAGAGAGCATATTGAATTGTAAAATAGATAATTTTGGTGATAGTAAATTTAAAAGTCTTTATATAAGCAAAATTAATAACCAAGATTAGAAGCAAAGCAGAACTCTTCAATCTTTGCAGCAAGTATTTCTGAAAAAAGCTACATTGCTCAAGTATATAGAGAACTGAGTCGAATTTATAAGACTACAAGCGATTTCCCAACTGATAAATGATGAGTTTTCAGATGAAGAAATCAAAACTTTCTATAAGTATATGAAAAAGTGCTCTATATCACTTTTAATTAGAGAAATTAAAATTAAAACAATTCTGAAATACCATCTCCCATTCACCAGATTGGATATTATGACAGAAAAGGAAAAATCATAAATGTTGGAGAGGTTGTGGGAAAATTGGGACACTAATACATTGGTACAATTGTGAGCTGTTCCAATTATTCTGGAGAACAATTTGGAACTATGCCCAAAAGGCAACCAAACTGTGCATACATATTCTTGATTCAGTAATACCACTACTAGGTCTGTATACCAGAGATTATAAAAAGGAGAAAATGACTATACATACAAAAAATTTTATAGCAGCCTTTGTCATGGTGTCAAAATATTGGAAATTGAAGGAATATCCATCAATTCTGGGAATGGCTGAACTAACTGTGGTGTATGAATGGAATGGAATGCTATTGTACAAGAAATAATGAACTGGCAGATTTCAGAAAAACCTGGAAAGATTTGTACAAACTGATGCAAGGTGAAATGAGCAGAACTATAAAAGCAATATGCACAGTATCATCAATATCATGTGATGATCCACTGTGAATGATTTAGCTTTTCTCAGCAACACAATGATCCAAGACAAACACACAGGACTCACTAAGGAAAATGATATCCACATCCAGATAAAGAACAGATTGACCTGAATGCAGATTGAAGCACATGTTTTTTTTCAATTACTTAATTCTTTTTCATGTTTTTTTAATCTGTCTTCTTCAACAACTGAGACTTATATGGAAATATATTTTACATGATTGTATGTGTATAAACTATATCAAATTGTCTACCATTTTCAGAAGAGAGAAGGGGAAGGATAGAGGGAGGGAGAGAAAAAGTAGTAATTCAAAATTTTGTAAAAATGAATGCTAAAAATTTTCTTGATATTTAATTTGGGCAAAATGAGATACTATTAAAAACAAAATAAATAAAAATCATATACATATAATAATGCCTGTACTTTATTTTTGAAGAAGACCATGACATCAAAGAGGTGATGCCATAGCAAGCATATGAATTGTAGTTGAGTGAGCGAATGCTGTGCTAAGTCACTAAGCTTCACTTTCTCCTCCAGAGCCATCTAGGTCCAGTGGTCAGATATGGATGAGGATAATTGGAGATGGCCCTGGATATGAGGCAGTCAGGGTTAAATGACTTTTCCAATGTCATACAGTTAGAAAGAGTCAAATGTCTGAGGTTGGATTTGAACTCTGGTCCTCCTTACTCCAAGCCACTGTTCTATCCACTGTACTACCTAGTTGCCCCTTATACACATATGTATAAATATACATATACATATATTATATGTAGTAGAAGCAAGGGATGGGATGGCTAACTGATTAAGAGAAGTAGGAGAGATATTCAGAAATAAAAAGTGATATAAAAACAAAGGAAAACACACACACACACATATATGAAATTTAAACACACAAATACTCCCAAAACATATAGTGGGAAGGACATGGATTGGCTCTGGATAGTTCTCATTATGTGTTTCATATATTTTAAGAATATTATTTAATAACCCATCAGCCTTCTCTAAGCTAAATAACTCAGATTTCTTTATGATTGGCCAGTACTACAATAGCTTAATTTAAACTGAAAATGAAATAGTATTTTCCCCTAAAGTATTTAGTTATGTTTTTCTATTGCTTTGACAGACTGACTCAAAGTTCATAGTATTATTGAACCTAAGATTCTAAATAGTTCTCAGAGACCACTGACTCTTCCTGCATCATGAGTCCCCACAAGTAAATAGCTATTCAGCCTTAATTAAATCCCTCTAGTTATGGAAAACTCATCACTATGGAGTCCATTCATTCCACCTGGACCAGAGTTAATTGTTAGGAACTTTCTCCCTTATATTTAGTTGTATTCTCCTCTTCTTTTTTCCCTTCTCTTTCTTTAGAGATAGACTGGATACCTCAGGAAATTTTAATAGAAAAATGCTGAGTGCATATTTCTTCCTTTAAAAAAATAAACAAGCATTTATTAAATATCTGCTATGAGTAAGGCACTTTTAAATGCTTTGAGGGGGGAACAAAAACAAAAATGAAATAGTCCCTGCCTTAAAGGGATCCAATATTCTATCATGCCACACTTATAATTTCTTTGCTTCTGGGATAGTGAACTACATAATGGATTTTCTTGAAAGCTGGGCTGAGTACCTTCCCTGCATGGATTCATATTCCCTTCCTGCCTCCCCCATAATGGCACTGGTTGGGAAAGCAACCTTGGCTGCATGGCTAAAGCCAGATCATTCCTAGTTCTCCCAGTGATCCTGTGATTTGCTACTCTGCCAAGTAATTTTATCTTCTTATAGTGCACTGTATGAGGCAGCAGATGCCTTCTATTTACAGTATTAGAGGCTATAGAAGAGAAGAACATAGAAACAGAAGGGAGAAACAAGTCCTATCCAGTGGAAGAATGCGCCAAAAACAATTAAGATGTCACTTAACAGCAGGAAGCATTCAGGGGTGAAACATATGTTTAGATAATGTGGAGTTCCTGTTAACTTCTGAAAATACAAACAATTTAGGGGGCCTTAGCATAAGGGGCAAGTGAATATGGTAAGTAAAAGATAGCAACAAAAGCTATATTCTTGGAACCCAAACTTTGACAGCTTACCATAAAAATGGCAATTGGTTTTTGTTTCTATTTGAAAATTTGTTCAATTTGCAAAGCTCAAGGATTAAATGATAGTTTAGGAAATTTGGAAGTAAGGCAGATTTCTTCTTTACCCTACAGTTTATAGTCTCAGCTTTCTGGCACCAATAAGTTCTGCATTCCAGCCAAAAGCATTGCTAATTTATTTTTTCTTTAAAATCATCTCTATGTCTAAATGAAAGTAGAAGAATTGGATCTGGGAGGATCCAATCTTCAAAGGATAATGGTTAAAACTATTCATTCATATGTAGATTTTATAACTTGGAAGCCTATGCATTACAGAAAGATAATCATAGTCTGCAAAGTGAAGAATAAAATCAGCAGAACATTATACACAGGAACAGCAATATTGTAAAATGAAGAACTGGGATTGATTTAGCTAGTCTCAGCAACACAATGAATGAAAACAACCCCAAAGGACACATGATGAAGCGTGCTACTTGCTTCCAGAAAGAGAGTTGATGTTGTGTGAACATAGACTGAAGTGTGCTGCTTTTCTCTTCCTTCCTTCCATCCTTCCTTCCTTCTTTTCCCTCTTTCTTTTTCTTATTTCCTTCCCTCTTTTCCTTCTTCCTTTCTTGTTTTTATTTTCCTTCCTTCATTCAATTCTTTTTTTTTGGTTTGAATCTCATGCAAAATTATTGATATGGATATGATTTATATAATATATCCTATGTGTAACTTATAGTGGATTGCTTACTGTCTTAGGGAGTAAGAAAAGGAGGGAGGGATAAAACTTGGAGCACAAAACTTTAAAATCCTCTGGTACTCAGCTATAAATAATCTTTCTCTCTCAGATTTCTTTGTCTAGATTACCTCTTTATACTTCATCCTTTTTATATATACATTGCCTGAATTATTGCTATAATTATTCCTAAGGCATAGGTTCAACTAAATCATTCCTCTGCTCAATGAATTCAATGGCATGTAAAACCCTTCACTCCCAGATCCAACCTAATTTCCTGGGTCCATTATACATTAATTACTTTGATCAACTTTATGTTTCAGTCATACTGCTTTTTTTTCTCTGTGGACATGGCATTACATCTCCCATCTCCTATCTCTGTCCCTCTATATGAACAATCTCCCAAGCCTGGAATATTACCTCTCCCCTTAGAATCCTTGCAATTCATTGTTAACTTCAAAACTCAGCTTAAATACCACCTCCGTAGAAGTCTTTTCTGACTCCTCCCTACCCTCTACCCTATGCTAGTTAGTATCTTCCAGACCTACCCACTTCAAATTTCCTTGTATTTATTTCTTAACTGTGAAGGATTTGGTCTTTGAAGGTTCAGGACCTAATTGCAGAAAGGGATTTGATAATGAGGTGTTAAACTTACTGTAAAAATATAGCCATTCATAGGTGTTTCCTTTATGAAGTGGGAAGAAGTTCCTTTAGGGAATCAGAAAGGAGCAATAGATATTGTTTGTTCATGGCAATGATAAGAGACTCTAGGTAATCAATGACACAATATCCAAGTAAGAGTGGTTCTGATTAGAGTAAATAATGAATCCCCTGAAGTGGTCATATATAATGAAGTTACATAAAATATGACCATTGGTTATAGACCAATGGAAATATGAAGCATAAATTTAAATATTTCATTCACTTGAAGGAATTTGTTATTTTTGTTGATAAGGAACTTAACTATAATAAATTCAGTTGAACTGAAGGGGCTGGGGTACTGCATCCTATTCCTCTCTGTTAGCTCTGGACCCGACTGGATTTAGTTCCTGGGGAGCCTGGTCACCTAAAAGAAAGATTATACTCTTTTTCTCACACTTTGGCTCTTTATGTCACCACCTCAGTGACTCAGGGAAATTTGCTTAAAGATTAGATTTTGGTTCATGCCTAGAGTCTTTCCAAAACAAGGGTGGGAGGGCCTGGGGGAGAATGGCGCTCAGTGTGTAATTTAGACAGTGTATGGGACAATAATTTCTTTTACACAAAAGAAATATCCATCACTCACAAGAACCACAGCTATATATTGTCAGAAAAACTTACACAAATAACAGAAATAACTATTTAATATGTATTCCTAGGAAGCTGAAACTTAAAATGTTAATTCATAAGCAGTTTGTAGGACTGCTGAATAGTTATTTTATTAAACTTTCCATCTATACTGCTGGAACTTCTACATTTTTTTTGACAAATCAGACCAGAGCTTGAGCCCATCTTCCTGTTGGTGATTGTCTTTTCCCCTCAAAAAAAACTGCAAATGATATAGAGAAGCTTCCTCCTGTAATGAAACCAACACTGACTGACTACTTAGATCCCCCCAACTTCTCAGACACATAAGACTACTGCTTATATCAAGAGAATTAATGAAAAAAATGCAAAGGAAAGTGGCCTAGCTGTACCAGATCTAAAACTATTTATAAAGTGATAGTCATCAAAATTGATCCAGAGAAGTAGAGCAGTGGCATAGATTAGGTACAAAAGAAATAGTAATAAATGGCTATAGTGATTTACTCAAAGACTAGCTTCTGGGATAAGAACTCACTATTTGACAAAAGTTGCTAGGAAAACTGGAAAATAGTATGGCAAAACTGGGCATAGACAAATCATATCAGGAGTCAGGAGTACCTGGGTTCAGATCCGGTCTCAGACACTTAATAATTGCCTAGCTGTGTGGCCTTGGGCAAGCCACTTAACCCTGTTTGCCTTGAAAAAAAAAAAAACAGGAGGGACGGGGATTTCAGGGAAGCCTGGAGGGATTTGCATGAACTTATGCTGAGTGAGATGAGCAGAACCAGAAAAACACTGTACACCCTAACAGCAACATGGAAGTGATGTTCAACCTTGAAGGACTTGCTCGTTCCATCTGTGCAACAATCAGGAACAATTTTGGGCTGTCTGCAAAGGAGAGTGCCAGCTGTATCCAGATAAGGAGCTGGGGAGTTTGAACAAAGTTCAAGGACTATTCCCTTTAATTTAGGAAAAAAACAGATATCTTATTGTCTGATCTTGTCACCTCTTAGACTTCTCTTACTTAAGGATATGATTTCTCTCTCATCACACCCAATTTGGATCAAAGTACAACATGGAAACAAAGTAAAGACTGACAGAGTGCTTTCTGGGGGGGGGGGAAGCAAGATGGGGGGGAATTGTAAAACTCAAATAATATCTTTAATAAAAATTAATTTAAAAAAATCAAACACACTTCCCATTGTACCACACAGATCTTATAATAGTGACTACTCAACAATATTGGAGTCCTTTCTCTAGGAGTTTTAAATTTCAGTGTTGCTCCCAATCTATTCATCTAACATCCCTTATGTTACTTGATCAGTGGCCCCCCTTTCCAATCTTATATTTCTTGGATGACAGGTTGTATATTTTTTCTTGCATTTAAGTTGCCATCGGTAATAGGTTGCAACCTACTCCACCCGCCCCCCATGACCTGTGAGTCTTTCACAATTTGAATTCCTAAATTGAAGGTAATAGTCTTTGGTCTTTGTTCAAACTCCATAATTCTTTCTCTAGATACAGATGGTATTCTCCATCGCAGATAGCCCAAACTTGTCCCTGATTGTTGCACTGAAGGAATGAACAAGTCCATCAACGTTGATTATCACTCCCATGTTGCTGTTAGGGTGTACCATTCTTTTTCCGGTTCTGCTCATCTTTCTCAGCATCAATTCATGCAAATCCCTCCAGGCTTCCCTGAATTTCCATCCCTCCTGGTTTCTAATAGAACAATAGTATTCCATGACATACATATACCACAGTTTGTTAAGCCATTCCCCAATTGAAGGACATTTACTTGATTTCCAATTCTTTGCCACCAATGATTAGGTTTTTTTTGAATAATACAACATAGCAATTGAATTCTTAAAGAGGATCAAAATGACATCACTATGTCAAGGTCAACTGTGTGCTGAACACAGTGGCCAACTATATTATTTGAGAATGTATTTTGCAAGTCAAATGAACATCATTTAAAAATTACAAATGTTTAACCAGATATCAAATAGGTTCCTTAAAATCATGTGGCTAGGAAAAATAAAGTAGTCCTCTCCAATTTTTAGAATTTTTTTAACCTCCACAAGTTTTCATTAGAGCCTGAGACTTATAGGAAGTTTTCCACGAGAGGTCTCAAATTGATATTTTATTAAGTGTCATCAAATTGCACATGACCAATCATCATTCTATATGTAGCTTCATAAGTAGGAAGCTATCAGGACTGTTTGGAAATTTTAAGCTGCTATGGATATTCAAATCTTTCTTTTTGTATTTTTGTATTCTTTAATTGAACTGTAATGCACACTGTGAGCCCCAGTATCTTCAGTTCTCCAAGAGCAGATTTTGTATACTGTGTCTAGCAGTTGTGTGTGTGTGTGTGTGTGCCTACACGCACCTTTATGATGGAGATGGGGTAGGTGCAAAGGGAGGAGTTGTGCTGGTGAAGTAGGATGGTCACTACCTTCTGACCCCTCCCTACTAAGTCCTCCCCAAAGCTCATGTAGGTAACCTCTTTCCCAGCTCTTCTCCTCAGATCTGACTTTCCCAGAATTCCTTGACCTTATCCTAACCAAAACTTCTAACTCCATTGTCTAAAAAGCTATGTATCCCAGTTTTATATTTTATAGTTATAAAATATGAATTAATAGTTCTGAGCCCTCATTCCAGGAAAAGCATCTACATGTCTTTTCCTGCCTGTGCCTTTACATGTAACTGTGTCTTTCTCTGCTTATCCTTACATCTTTCTCTGTATCTGGGTCTTTATATGTCTGTGTCACTTTTTGTCTATGTCTCTGCATTCTGGATTTTTCTGTCTTTCTTTAACTCTCTTTCTTCTCTTCTGTCCCTCCTTCTTTCTGTCTCTCCCTATCTGTTTCTCTGTCTTTCTATTTCAGTCTCCCTCTTTTTTATTATGCTTATTTGTCTTCCTATCTGCCTCTTTTCTACCACCATTTTTCTTCTTTGCTACATTTGTACATCACTGAAATCAGTAACACAAATTCCCCAGTATTTTGTTTTTGAATACCACCCCCTTCAGTGTGTTTGCCCTCCTATATCACTCCCTCCCCTTTCTTTCCCCTTTCCCTGTTCCCTTCGCTTCCTTTTGTTATTTCCCCTTATTTCCTCCACTCCCCTTCCCTTTTTCTGTCCCCCCTCCCCTTTTCCCCCTTTTCCTTCTTGAAAGGTTAGATGTTTTATAAGTTAACTGAGTATGTGTAGGTTGACTTTAAGCCAAGTCTGATGAGAAGAAGATTCAGGTGTTTCTCCTCTACTCCCTTCTTCCCCTCTATTACCATAGGTTTTTTGTACCTCTTAGTGTAATGAGATTTGTCCTGTTCAATCCCCTCCCTCCTCCTGTCTCTTTCCTGTCCCCCTTTTTAGGGAGGTAGTGTATTTTTTTTAGATCATTCTATCTAAGTCATAGAAAATTCTGAGTGTCTGACCCTTCTAGTTCAGTATGTTCTGTTGAATAGAGTCCAAATTCCTGAGAGTTATTAGAGTCTTTCTCCCCGGTGGAGTTAAAGCCAGTTACATCCCATTAGATATCAGTCTCATGGATAGGTCATGGATGTCCAGCATTTCTGGCTAGGTATATTCTATTCTCTCTGTTAGAGTTACATTTCTCAGGATTCTCAGGATTTATGAGAGTCTCTACCCCCCCCCCCCCCCCGCCCCACGCTGGGATATAGCCAGTTTCAACTTGCTGGATTGCATTTTTTTCCTTTTACCACCCCCCCTTTTTTTTACCTTTTCATGTGTCTCTTGAACCTCCTGTTTGATATCCAATTTTCTGCTTAGCTCTGGTCTTTTCATCAGAAATTTTTGGAATTCTTCCATTTCGTTAAATGTCCATCTTTTTCCCTGGAAGAGAAGGTTCAGCTTTGCGGGAAAGTAGATTCTTGGCTGCATTCCAAGCTCCCATGCTCTTCAAAATATCTCATTCCAGGCCCTTTGATCCCTTAATGTTGATGCAGCCAGGTCCTGCGTTATCCTTACTGTGGCTCCTTCATATTTAAATTGTTTCTTTCTGCCTGCTTGCAGGATTTTCTCTTTTATCTGATAGTTCTGGAGTTTGGCCACAACATTCCTTGGTGTTTTCCTTTTAGGATCTTTTTCTGGTGGGGTCGATGTACTCTTTCAATAACTACTTTGCCCTTTGATTCCATGATGTCAGGGCAGTTTTCTATCACTAGAACCTGTAATATTAAGTCCAGGCTTTTTTTCTCTTCAATGTTTTCAGGAAGTCCTATAATTTTCAGGTTTCCCCTCCTAGATCTATTCTCGAGGTCAGTGATTTTGTTGATGAGGTATTTCACATTTGCTTGTATTTTTTCTATTTTTTGATTTTGTTTAACTGACTCTTGCTGTCTCGTGGAGTCATTAGTTTCTGTAGACTCCATTATTTTTTGGGGGGAGGAGTTTTCTTCATTAACCTTTTCCAATTGGTCGATTCTACTTTTGAAAGAGCTTTCCATTTGACCAATTGAGGTTTTGAGAGAATTAATTTCTTTTTGTATTTGCTCATTTGAGGATCTGAGAGAATTATTGTCATTTTGCAAGGTATTAATTGTCTCCCCCAAATTTTCCAGTTGATTTTTAAACTCCTTCCTTATTTCTTCAAGGAAGTCTTTCTGTGCTGGAGACCAGATTGTGTTCTCCTCAGAGGTTCCAGGTCTCTCTGGGTTGGGGTCTTTCCCTTCCAGGAATTTTTTCTGTGGATCCACCTTTTCGCTGACCTTTCTTCATTATGCTAAGACCTTGAGTTGGGTGGGGCTGGTTCACCTGGGCTTGGGATCTCTAAAGGCTTTACTGAGTGCAGTTTCTCTGGCTGGCCAGTAGGAGGTGCTGGTTGCCCTCTCTGGGGTGTCTGTGACCTTGGTTGAGAGGCCTTCTCCCTTTGCTTGAGGGAGGGAATTGGAGCTATTGAATTCTTTTGCCTTCACTCAATGGTGGGCTTTACCCTGACCTGAGGTGACTCCTCAGCTGGGCAGGTTCTTTTGCTCACACACCTGGGCCTGAGGCAGAAATAATTTGCATTTGTTTGGGAGGAGGCCTCAGTGCAATGGAGGCGTGAGCTCAGAGTTTCTCAGACCTGAGGAGCCCAGGGATGGTGTCCACAGCTGTCCTACACCAGACCTCTCCCCCGCAGCCCCTTCCCCAAGCTCCAGGGGGACAGCCCCAACACCAGTGCTTCTGTTTCCCCGCGGACCCAAGCCCCCTTTGTCCAGCCCCACCGCTGATCCAGCAGGTCAGGCTCTCGGGCCCTCAAACTCCCGGTTCTGATTCAGCTGTTGGTCTGGCTGATCTTCCCTGGGAGCTCAGACTCACCTGCTGTTACTCAGCCAAGGCTGCTGCAGGAGACAAATCCTGAGGTAGATTTTCCTCTCCTGGCTTTTCTTTCTGGGTTTCCTGGTTCGTATTTCTTTTAAGAGGTTTGTTTCATGTGATAGATGGGGAAGAGATCAGGAGACTTTAGAACTGTGCCTGTCTTCTCTCCGCCATCTTGGCCCCGCCCCCTCAGTAACACAAATTAACCACATTTACCCTAGGAAAATGACTTCAAAATAAAAGCAAAACAGAAATCAACTAAATGCTTCAGAAATAGGTGCTGAATGACAAGTGCAGCTTTTCTAGGAAGAAGGACTGGGGAAGAAAAAAAAGAATAGAAAATGAGAAATCACCAGCTCTGGTTTCAGGTACCTGAATGGTGTGATTCCTCCATAGCGCAGGCACACAATCCTTACCTTTGGTGTCCTAGCATCCACTTCTCACGGTTCCCCAGCTATAGAATCATCCTTTCTCCAATGATGACCTTGCTTCTCTGTTCCTTTACTTCTTTTATGTTCACCATTAGATCCCACTAACCTCAGGGATCCATAGCAGCTCAGCTTTACCCCTCCTTGAGACTATATCCTCACTCTCTCCAGCATGGTTTTCTGGCATGATGGTGAACACTTCTGCCTGCATGTGAACCTGCACCAGCTTTCACCATTGATGTGCTTGCATTCTGTTTCTGATTTCTGGTGCATATACATGCCAGACTATGGTGTCTTCCTTTTCTTTGCATCATGAAAGGAAAGGTAGTTTGTCAGTTAAGTTTGTCTGTGACAGTCAAGAGGTAGGACTAACTTGGTAAAGTTTGAGGGAAGAGAATGTTGGGGGTTTCCATTCTGGTCACTGGTATACTATACCAGTATACATATCTAGTAATCATATCTCCTTGGCAATATTGGAGGTGGAACATTCCTCCCAGAGGTCAGAAAATTTTAAGTTCTTTGCAAAATTATCTTCAACACATTTGGCATATGAAATTATACATCACAGAATCAAAATAAACATTGGTACTTAACAGAATAAAGATGATTAATATAGTATCCCAGGTCATTGTCTGAGGTTGCCATTTCAGCAAAGTTGACATCAACTGGACAGAGCATAGTGTAATTAAATACCAATTGATAGTTTCAGTGATTGCTGGTTCAAATTATATGTGGGACACTTATGCATGCCACATGCATAACACTTACTGTTCTCAAACTATATTCTAAGAAAATAATCATCAAATATATTTGACACTGACAGTAGCTAGGTAGTACAGTGGATAGAGCACCAGCCCTAGAGACAGAAAGACCTGAATTCAAATCCAACCTCAGACACTTAATAATTGCCTAGCTGTGTGACCTTAGGCAAGTCACTTAACTCCATTGCCTTAAATAAACAAATATATTTGACACTGGTTTAAAATTTTCAAACTATATTAGAATATATTAGACTATATTAGAATAGACTAAATAAATGAGCAGGGGCAGCTGGGTGGTACAGTGATTAGAACACTGGGCTCAGGAAGATCTGCATTAAAATTCAACCTCAGATACTTACTATATAACCCTGGACAAGTCACCCTATTTACCCCAGTGTTTTCATCTGTAAAATGAACTAAAGAAGGAAATGACAAACCATTCTGGTATGCTGAAATAACTGACCATTAACAACAACAAGGATGAAATAAAACTCAGTAGTATAGTTGGGTGAAGCCAAGTATACAAACTGCTTGGAGGACCCTTCCATTTGACAAGAATTCCTGGGACAAATGGAAAGCAGTCTGATAAAAGAATGCATTTAAATGAGAATCTTATTCCCTGTACCACAATGCTTTCTAAATGGAACGGGGACAAGAAAGGGAAATATAGGTTCAGTGGTGGTAACTGGTCCTACTAAAGAACAGTTAAGGAGAGAGAATTCTGTAGAGGGGGTTGAGGACCTTAGATAGGTATAATCCTTAGGAATTTAATGCTTCAAGATTATTCTAAGAGATTCTTGTGCCTTCGTGGATATCGCCCTGCCTTGAAATAAAGAAAATTAGAGCTCCTGAGACAACAGCTATTTAGAAATGGGGGAGAAAGCATGGATCCAGAGAGCAGACTTCATGAAAAATTTTCCACCATGGTTGAAATTCCCCTTTTTCTCTATCTCCTGTAGGAATTGATACTTCTAAGAGTGAGGTACAACAGAAAGAAGGGAGAAAGGGAGAAGATCTACAAGGAAATAACATAGAAATTGTGCTTTAGGAGGTTTAATTCAATGAGAAATACAGAGACAAAAGGAAAAGGCCACGATGAAAGAATAAAAGTCTAAAATAGAAAGAAAAGGACTAATAAAGAGAATGAGGAAAAGAAATTTCTTTAAGAAAAAAGGCAAAAGGGGCGACTAGGTGGCCCAGTGGATAGAGCACCCACCCTGGAGTCAGGAGTATACCTGAGTTCAAATCTGGCCTCAGATACTTAATAATTACTTAGCTGTGTGGCCTTGTGGAAGCCACTCAACCCCATTTGCCTTGCAAAAACCTAAAAAAACCTCAAAAAGCAGACAAAGAAAATGAAGGGGGAAACTAACAATAACAAAAAAGCAAGTTGAAGAGGGGGAGAAAGGGGATTTTATTTAACTAAGAGGGAAGGGGAAAAGAGGGAAGAATTAACAAACTGGATAACAAGAAGAAAGAAAAATTAATTAATAAGTAAACCTCCAAAACCAAAGAAAAGAATGACAAATGAGAGGGAAAAGTTTGAAAATGAGAAGAATGGGGGGGGGAATGGGAAGAATAGTGTAAACTAAGTATATTAAACTAAAGTAACTGAAGAGACAAAGTAATCACTTCAGTAACTATTCAGCTATTAACTAATTCGATAATAGTTCAGTAACTATTAATTCAGAAAAAACAAAAAAGAGACAAATGGAAGAAAACATTCTTATAGCTTCAAGTGTGAGATACAATAAAAAGAAAATCTAATAAAATTCCAATTAAATAATCCAATAAAATCCAATAAAAAGAGAAAGTCATTCAAGACAAAATTCCACAATCTATTGCTTACAGAAAACAAGCAGAAAGCAAAGACACACATAGTATAAAAATGAGATGTATTAAGAAAATTTACCATGAATTAGGTGAATCCAAAAAAAAAAAAAAAGCAAGAGCTGCATTAATGCTATTGAAAAATGTAAAAATAAACAATCACAATATAGAAAGGGATGAACAAGTAAACTGCATTATGCTGAAAGTAACCGTAGACAACAAACATTATTAATATTAATCTTTTATATTTTAAATGTCTTAGCATCTGAATTCATAAAAAAACTAACTGAATTACAAGGAGATGTTAATTCTCTGTCTCTCAATTTTTGACAAATCTAACAGAAAGATAAAATGGAAATTTTAAAATTTAGCAAATTGCTGGAGCAACTAGATTTAATAGACCTAACTTGTTTTGTTCAGTTTTTTCAGTCAGGTCCAACTTTTGATGACCCCATTTGGGGTTTTCTTGGTGAAAACTGGAATAGTTTGTCATTTCCATTTCTAGTTTATTTCACAGATAAGGAACTGCGGCAAATAGGGTTAACTGACTTATCCAAGGTCACACAGCTATTTGAGGACAACTTTAACTCAAGAATATGAGTCTTCAGAGAATACAAACAAAAGATCCAGAACTGTGTCTGACACATTGTTTAATAAATGCCTGTTGACTTATTGACCCAAATGGAGGCAATGATAAAATCTTAAATAATGAGTGAGTCAAAGAACAAATCACAAAATAAATTATTCTGTGAAAGACAGTGGCAATAGTGAAACAACAAACCACATGGGAAAAACCATATCCCTAATAAACATACATTTTAAAATAGAAAAGAATAGGAATAATGAACTGAATATGAATTTTTACAAAACAGGGACCCAAAAAATAAATAAAATAGAAAAGAACACAAAAGAAGAAATCTTGAAATTCAGAAGAGAAATAGATAACTCAAAAAACCATAGAAATGATAAAACTAAAAACTTGTTGTTTGAAAGGAATAATAAAATAGATAAATCTTTAACCAATCTAATTAAAAAGAAAAGGAAATCAAGTCAAATTAATTAAATAGCAATTTAATAATGATGGAAAGCATGAAATCATGGCAAAACCAGAAGAATTTTTTTTAAAAAATTATCAGAACCTACAAAGCACTGTTATGTGCTAGCACAATTGAAAACACAAAAGAAATAGAGGAATGCCTTCATAAACTTCTTAGACTAACAGAAGAATAGAAGTACAAAATAATTTAATTTGGGAAAAAAAGAAATAGAACTATCTCTAAAGAAATTACCAAAGGAAAAAAAAGTTGGAAAAAAGATAATCATTCTTCCCTCTGATATCTGAAGAAATTCTCAAAATGCTAGCAATAACAATGATACAAGAGTAAAAAGTAAAAGATGTAAAAGTTGGACAAAGATATTATAATTGTTTATTTAGAAAATTCTGGGAATCAGAAAAGATTTGAAACCAAAAAAAAATTAGTGAAACTGCAATTTACAAAATAAATCTTCAAAAATCAATAGCATTCCTATGTAATAATAACAAATCCAAGAGGCAATCATAGAAAGGGAAAGGCCATTCAAAATAATGGGGGAAGGGGAGAGCCAAGATGGCAACATAAGGGCAGGATTTCCCAGGAGCTCTTTTTCAAATTGTTCCAAAAGCCTTAAAATTATGAATCTAACTAAATTTTAGAGAGGCAGAAGCCAAGGAAAGACCCAGTGAAACAATGCTCCAGTCCAGGGTAACTTAAAGATCCATGGGAAAGCTCTGTTCCACTGGGGTCAGAAGGCATGACAGTGAAGTCAGGGTGGTGCCAGGCCAGAGTGAAGGAGCTCCAGTGTTCTAGGAACAGCCTGAGGGGGTGCCTGGGTCCCTGGGGGTGCTGGCCCATGGCAGCAAAAGCTGTTCCACACCTCCCAACCCAGGGATCACCAAGCACAACTTGGAAAATCAGCGTGGAAAAGTCTGCCAGAGTGAGCTGAGTACCCAGGCCAGCATGGCCCTCAGCACAGTGAAGCCCTTGCCCAGAAAAAGGAAGCAGGCCCACAGAGCCACCCAGCAGGGAGTCACCTGGCAGCTGCTTCTATACCACTCAGTCCACAGAAGGTAAGGGAGTCTCTTCACTGTGACTGGGACTGGACTCTGGTGCATTGATCATATGCAGACCCAGGTCACAGTCTGGGGCTCCCTAATGCCACAGTAGAACAGGGACCCTCCTCACAACTCCAGGCCAGGAGAGCAGTCAAAGCCTCTCATAAGACACCAAAGGAACTGAAGTCCTTGGCGGGGGTTCCCCAATAACACTAAAAAACTTGAGAAGCATCTCAAAACCATGGCATAGGCTGGGGAAATGAGAAAAAAGAACCTGACCATAGACAATTACTTTGGTCCCATGGAGGATCAAAACACACTCAGAAGATTACAAAATACAAGCTTTTGTATCCAAAAGCCCTAAGAAAAATAAGAATTGGGGTCAGGCTATGAAAGAATTCAAAAAATATTTTGAAAATCATGTAAGGAGTTAGAGGGAAAATTGAGAAGAGAAATGAGAGCAATGCAGGAAAATCACAAAAACCAAATCAGCAGCTTGATCAAGGAGATAAAAACAATGCTGAAAAAAACAATATGTTAAAAAACAGTTTAGATCAAACAGAAAAAGCATCCAAAAAGTTAATGAGGAGAACACCTTAAAAAGCAGAACTGGCCAGATAGAAAAGGAGATAAGAAAACTCTGAAGAAAATAACTCCTTCAATGTATATTGGAGCTAAGGGAAGCTGATGACTTTGTGAGGAATCAAGAAACAATAAAACAAAACCAAAAGAATGAAAAACTAGAAGAAAATGTAAAATATCTCATTGGAAAAACAACTGACCTGGAAAACAGATACAAGAGTAACAATTTAAAAATTAATGGGCTACCTGAAAGTCAAGATCAGGAAGAGACCATTTTTTTAGGTCTTAGCAAGGCAAATGGGGTTAAGTGGCTTGCCCAAGGCCACACAGCTAGGTAAATATTAAGTGTCTGAAATCAGATTTGAACTCAGGTACTCCTCACTTCAGGGTCAGTGCTCTATCCACTATGCCACCTAGTCACCCCAAAAGAGACCATTTTTAAAGAATTTCTACAGGAAAATTGTCCTGATATCCTAGAAGCAGGGGGTAAAATAGAAATTGAGGGAATCCACCAATCTCTTACTGAAAGAGATACCAGGAATATTATAGCCAAATTCCAGAACTTCCAAGTCAAAGAGAAAATATTACAAGCAGTCAGAAAGAACCAATTCAAATAACATGGTGCTGTAGTCAGGACTTAGCAGCATCTACGTTAATGACTCATAGGGCTTGGAATAAAATATTCTGTAAGGCAAAAGAGCTTGGAATTCAACCGAAAATCAACTACCCAGCAAAACAGAACATCCTCTTCCAGGGGAAAAGATGGACATTCAATGAAATGGGGGATTTTCAAACTTTTCTGTTGAAACAACCAGAGCTATACAGAGAATTTGATCTCCAAGAACAGGACTCAGATGAAGCATAGAGGGCATGGATGAGAAGGGTAAATTATGAGAAATTTAATGATGTTGAACTGCTTGTATTCCTGCAAATTATGATGATACTGATAATTCATATAAACCATCTCAACAGAGCAGTTAGAAGTAGCACATATATATATATATATATATATATATATATATATATATATATATATATATATAGAGAGAGAGAGAGAGAGAGAGAGAGAGAGAGAGAGAGACAAGGCACAGGAGGAAGCTGAAAATAAAGGTATAATATATTATAAAGATGAAATCAATGGGAGCAAACGGAATGTACTGGGAGACAGGGAAAAGAGAATGGGCTAAGATATTTCATGTAAAATCAAGAAAAAGTTTTTGCCAATGGAGTGGAAGGGGGAAAGGTGTGTGTGTGGGGGGGGAATAAGTGAGCCTTTATTCTCATCTGAAATGGCTCAGGGAGGAAATAACAAACACACTTAATAGGGTACAGAAATCTATCTCACCCTATAGGAAAAAGGAGAGGAAATGGATGGCAGAAAGAGGTCAGGGGGAAGAGGCGGAGTGTAGATGATACAAAAGAGGGTAGATTGTGAGAGAGGGTAGTCAGATACAACACACTTTGGGGGGGTGGGGGTTGCAAAGTGATATGATTGTGTAGCCTGCCCAAAACCACATGGCTGGGTGTTATTGGGTGAATAGGGTGGGATTTGGGCTTGGGTCCTCCTGGCCCCAGGGCCTGTAATGTGTCTGCTATGCATCTCAGCTCCCTCTTTTGAGGAGGGACAAAGTGAAAGGAGAAAGAAAATAGAATAAATGGAAATGGGGAGGAATGAATGGAGGGAAATAAAATCAGCAATAGGAACTGTGTAAAAAAATATGGAAGCAACTTCTCTGATGGACATATGATAAAGAATGCAATCCACCCCAGAGACAGAGCTGATGATATTTGAACACAGACTGAAGTACAGTTTTTTCTTTTTTTCACTTTATTTTTTGTGGGGGAAGGGGGGGTTATGTTAACTCTTATAACAAGACTTTTAGTAATGTTTAAATAAATTTTTTAAATGCAATTAAAAAACCCAAAAAAGCATAAAATTCTTGTTTATTAGTCTATTAAAGCACATACTACATTTGTTAAGATTTAATTACAAAGTGCTTTTTAAAGAAATAAAGGAAAACTTAAATAACTGGATGAATATTCAGTGCTCAAGGCTGAATAACAAAGTTACCAAAATTAATTTTGACTTTTAATGTATTGCCAAACAAATTACCAAGGCGATACTTTACAGAATTTGATAAAATAATGAAATTCATTTGAAGAAACAAATTAGTTTATCAAAGGAAATAATGACAAGAGATGGGAATGAAGGAGTAGAATTTCTAGACCTCAAACTATGTTATAAGGCAGCAATGACAAGTTGATCTGGCACATATTTAAAAGAATAAAGAACTAGATCAATGGAACAGATTTTAAAAGGGGGACTAAGAAATAATGGAATTCTATAATTTAGTGTTAGATAAAATAAAAAAAATAATTTTCTTAGGAATTTTCTGGTTGTTAAAAAATGCTGGAAAATTCAGAAAGCAGTCTATCATAAATCAAATTTAGACCTATCTCTTTGCCACATTCCACAAAAAATTTGCAATTTATAGATGATTTCAATATTAAAGACTATACTGTAAACTATTAGAAGAAAAGCAGATCATATATCTTGCCTATCTAGGTGCAGAAATGTATTCTTAGGGGGCGGAGCCAAGATGGCGACAAGATCCTGTCTTAGTCACTCTCTCATAACACTTATAAACTAAGGACTCTAACTAAATTTTCTAGAGACAGAATCCACAGAGGGAACCAGTGAGGCAGTTCTCCTACTAAAGGTAACCTGGAAAAGAGCAGAAAGGCTCTGCTGTCTGGGGTTGGAGGGGTGGATCGCCAGAGTGGTGGCTAGCCAGAGCAAAAGAACTTCAGCCTTCTAGAGGCAGCCCCAAGACACTGGGAGCCTGGGCTCACAGTAGCGGGGGAGTTTACTGATCTACACCCCAGGGAGCACCGGGCACAACTTGGGGGAACACCAGGGGGCTTCTGTCAAAGCAAGCATGTGAAGCCCAGCCCTCAGGGCACACAGCAAGCAGCTTGGCCAAGGCAGTCCAGATCCAGGAACCAGAAGCAGGCAGAGCCAGTAAGCAGGAGCCCCCAGAGCATGAGCCCATTGAATAGGGAGGGGAATGAAGAGAGAGACTGCCGAGCTCTGTCCTCTGTCCCTGGACAGGACTCTGGGGTTCTGACCACATTCAGATCCTGATCACAGTCTAGCCCCCCCCCCAATAGAATAGCAGGGCCCCCCCCACCCCAGCCCCATGGCAGAGGGGGGAGCTTATGGTCATTCACAGACCAGGAGGGAGGATAGAGCCTCACACACTGAGACCCTTATGGGAGTGTTCCAAAAGCTCAGGAAGCAACCCCAAAACAGGCTTAGGCTGGGAAAATGAGCAAGCAGAGAAACAAGAGGAGCAGCATTGAGAAATATTTTGCCTGTGATCCCAAGAAGGATCAAAACACTCAGTCTGAAGATGAGGAAGCACAAGCTCCTGCATCTAAAGACTCCAAGAAAACAGAAATTGGGCTCAGGCTATGACAGAGCTCAAAAAAAGACTTTGAAAAGCAAATGAGGGAGTTAGAAGAAAAACTTGGAAAAGAAATGAGAGAGATTCAGGAAAAACATGAAAATGAAGTCAGCAGCTTAGTCAAGGAAATCCAAAAAAAAATGCTGAAGAAAAAATAGCATGCTAAAAACCAGCTTAGGTCAAATGAATAAAATAGTTCTAAAAGTTATTGAGGAGAAGAATGCTTTAAAAAGCAAAATTGGCCAGATGGATAAAGAGATACGGAAGCTCTCTGAGGAAAATAAATCCTTCAGACAAAGAATAGAACTCAGGGAGATTGCTGAATTTATGAGAAATCAGGACTCAATACTTCAAAACCAAAAGAATGAAAAATTAGAAGAAAATGTGAAACATCTCATTGAAAAAACAACTGATATGGAAAACAGATTTAGGAAAGATAATTTAAAAATTATTGGAATACCTGCAAGTCATGATCAGGAAAACAGCCTTGACATCATTTTCAAAGAATTACTGCAGGAAATTGCCCTGATATCCTAGAAGCAGAGGGAAAAATAGAAATGGAGAAAATCCACCGATCCCCCTGAGAAAGAGATACCAAAAAAACAACCCCCAGGAATATTATAGCCAAGTTCCAGAACTCCCAAGTCAAAGAGAAAATATTACAAGCTGCTAGAAGGACACAATTCAAATACCGTGGAGCTGCAATCAGGATCTCAAAGGACTTAGCAGCAACTACATTAAAAGCTCATAGAGCTTGGAATATAATATACCAGAAGGCTAAAGAACTTAGAATGCAACCGAGAATCAACTACCCAGCAAAGCTGAATGTCCTCTTCCTGGGAAAAAGATGGACTTTCAATGAACCAGGGGAATTTCAAATATTCCTGTTGGAATGGCCAGAGCTAAACAGAAGGTTTGATCTTCAAATACAGGACTCAGGTGAAGCATAGAGATTGGAGGAGAAGGGGAAAATATGAGGGACTTAATGATGATGAACTACATGTATTCCTGCATAGAAAAATGACACTGATAATACTCATATGAACCTTCTCAATTAACAGAGCAGGTAGAAGGAGCTTTTATAGATGAAACACAGGAGAAAGCTGAATTTGAAGATAAAATATGGTGTAAAAATGGAGTCAATAGAAAAAAGGGAAATGTAATGGGAGAAAGAAAAAGGAGAAGGGAAATAGGCCAAGATATTTCATATAATAAGATTTTTCTTTATTACACTGAGCTAATTCAATGATATGGAAGGGGGCAAGGCAAAGGGGAATGAGGGAATCTTTTCTCTCATCAGAGGTGCCTAGGAGAGGAAACAGCATATGTACTCAATGGGGTATAGACATCTGGAGTAAGAAGGGGGGGACTAGGGGAAGGGGTGGGGATGTGAATGAAGGAGGAGAGGATGGATCATGTGGGGAGAGTGGTCAGATATAACACATTTTCTTTTTTTACTTCTTGCAAGGGGCTGGGATTGGATGGCCTGTCTGGGACCATAGGGCCAGGTGGATTCTGGGCCTAAGGGGTGGCATGGGGGCTTGGGGCCTCATGGCCCCAGGGCCAGGGATCTGTCTGCTGCACCACTCAGCTACCCTACAGCAGAGTCAGGGTGAAAGGAGAGAGAAAATATAGTACATGGTAGTGGAAAAGTATGAATGGAGGCAGTACAATTAGCAATGGCAATGGTAAAAAAATATGGAAGTAAATTTTGTGATGGACTTATCATAAAGAATGTGATCCACCTGCGACAGAGTTGGTGGTGTTGGAACACAGACTGAAGCACATGTTTTATTATTATTATTTTGGGGGGTGCAGGGCAAATGGGGCTGGGTGGCCTGCCTGGGGCCACATAGCAGGGTGATTGTTGGGTATCTGAGGCCAGATTTGGACCCAGGTGCTCCTGGCTCAAAGGCCAGTGCTCTTTCTGCCACCCAGTGACCCCTACTATTATTACTATTTTATTTTATTTTATGTCTTTTTTTCTTCTTTTTTTTTTTTTGGTTTTTGCAGTACAGTGGGGTTGGGGTGGCTTGCATGTCACACAGCTGGGTGATTGTTTGGTGTATGGGGACAGATATGGGCTCAGGTGCTCCTGACTCCAGGGCTGTTTCTCCCTCCACTGCGCCACCTGGCCATACCTACAATTATTAGTATTTTTTATTTTAATTTTAATTTTTTTCTCTCCCCTTTACTTTATTGCTCAAGTGAGTCTATATTTTGGGGGGGAGGGGGTATTTTGTTTACTCTTAAACAAGAATATTTTATTAATGTATAAAAAAAATTATTTGTACAAAACGAGAATAAATAAATATTAAATAAAAAGGAAGACTATGACTCAACCCCCTCATCTTTTCTCCTAAGGAACCTAAATCCTAGAGATAAGTGATATGCATGGATCTAGGTTTTGTACCTGAGACCTCTGACTCCACAAGGAAGTCTTTCAATTCTAGTCTGTGAGCATTTATTTTTTAAGATAAATTGTATTGGTTTATTTTCTTTTTTTTTAAAGAAATGTATTCTTAATCAAACAAGGGATATAGGTAATTTCAGAAGATAAAACAGCAAACTTTGCATACAATTAGATAAGTCAAATGGGTGGGGGGGAGAAACTATGTATTATATTTCTCAGATAATGGTTTGGCATTCAAAATAGATAGATAATTAACACATATATGGATATAAGTACATATATATTTTAGACCAAAAGACATTCCCCAATAGGTAAATAGTCAAATGATATGAACAATCAGCTCTCAAAAGAACTGGAAAAATTAAAGCATCTCTGAGGTACCACCTCACACTTCTCAGACTGGCC
The DNA here is from genome assembly GCF_037893015.1 of Macrotis lagotis. Lineage (NCBI taxonomy): Eukaryota > Metazoa > Chordata > Mammalia > Peramelemorphia > Peramelidae > Macrotis > Macrotis lagotis. Next base: position 263,153,439 of record NC_133661.1, on the reverse strand, counting down.
AATATAATCAGAAAGGACAATGATCAATGTTGGAAGGGATGTGGGAAATCTGGGACACTAATGCATTGTTGGTGGAGCTGTGAACTCATCCAACTTTTGGAATTATGCCCAAAGGGCAATAAAAATGTGCATACCTTTTGATCCAGCAATACCACTGTTGGTCTATACTCTGAAGAGATCATGAAAAAGGGTAAAAACATTACTTGTACAAAAAAATATTCATAGCAGCCCTGTTTGTGGTTGCAAAGAATTGGAAACTGAGTGAATGTCCATCATTTGGGGAATGGCTGAACAAAATGCGGTCTATGTACATTATGGAACACTATTGTTCTATGAAAAACCAGGAGAGTTGGAAATTCAGAGAAGCCTGGAAGGACCTGCATGAAGTGATGCTGAGCAAGATGAGCAGAACCAGAAGAACAATGTACACCATAACAGCAACATGGGGGTGATGATCAATCTTAATGGACTTGCTCATTTCATAAACGCAACAACCAGGGACAATTTCAGCCTATCTGCAAAGGAAAAAAATACCATCTGTATACAGATAAAGAATTGTGGAGTTTAAACAAAGACCAAAAACTATTACCTTTAATTTAAAAAAGAAACCATTACCTTATTATGTAATTTTGCTATCTCTTATATTATTTTCCCTTAAGGATATGATTTATCTCTCAACATATTCACTATAAATAGTGAGTCCATCACCTTGATTTGTCTTTGTCTTTCAAGAGTGTCACTGACCCCTTTTATTAATAAAATGATCAATTACTCAGAAATGATAGTTCTCAAACTTTTAAAATATCATAAAGTAAAATCTATTCTAAGAGTCTTTTCTATCTTCTTGGAAAGCATATTAGGAGTACTGAGTTATACTTTGTTTTAAGTCTGTGATAAAATATGCTATGAATCTTTGTGTTTAAAGCATTTCATCTGTTTTGGAGAAAGTACAGAGCTTTTCTACATCCAAGAGATATTATTTTATAGATTGAGTAACTTTTCTACTATTCTAGAAGGGATCTTGAAAATATTTTTCTAAACTCTGTTATAGAAATTTCCCCCAGTGGCAAACAGGCCAGAAAACATTAGAAAATTCTTTCTTCTTCCTTTCCTCCTTTCCATCCTCTCCCTCTGTAGGGGGAATAAGTTTGTTCATTTAAGATGAGTAAATCCATATTTTTAAAGTCTATTTTGGAACTGAGTAATTATTAGGTAAAGTTTTTTGATGCTGTTGTTTTTAACTAGGTTTACCAGCTCTGTGACTTGAGCAAGTTACTTAACTCTGTTTACCTCAGTTCCTCATCTGTAAAATGAGCTGGAGAAGGAAATAGCAAACCACCTCACTAACTTTGCCAAGGAAATTCTAAATTGTGTCATAAAGGGCTGAACAGGGCTAAAACAACTAAAAAACAACAAAGTATCCTGTAAATACTAATTAGACTGATTAAATACCAAATTGAAATCTATTTTTTTCTATAATAATATACAAATTTGAGTAGTATAATATGGTAAACAAATTTGGTAAACAACTACTAATGATATGTGTTTGTATTTTAAGTCTGGTAAATTACTGATAAACACTTGCTGATTATTGATCGTTTCCTTTTATTATAAGCAGAGGTAATTGATCACAGCCAGAACTTAGATGTCTTCTGTAATATCTTAGCCAAAACCATAAAAACCCACTGGAGACATATTCCTTCCACTTGGAGATTAGAGCATTCCATGTTGGATAGAGAGTAGAGCTTATATGACCAAGACCTGGAGGAATGACACCTCTGAGGGAGGCAACAGAGAGGGAATTTTGTTGTGAGAAACTATGAGAACCTTTATGATATTAGGTTACGATATTATTCTTAGAAAGAATGTTTTCAGGCATTGAATAATAAAGTTTGAGTTTATGCATTGAGAAATACAAGTATAATTGATATTTATAGTACACTTTATTGTTGTTCAATCACTTTAAGTCATGACCAGTGATTCATGATTCCATTTGAGTTTCTTTAGCAAAATAATGGAATGGTTTACCATTTCCTTCTCTAGCTCATTTTACTGATGAGGAATTGAGGCAAACAAGGTTAAGAGACTTGTTCAGGTTGACACAGTAAGTTATCTGAGGCCAACTTTGAACTCAAAAAGGTGAGTTTTCCTGACTCCAACCCTAGAACTCTATTCATTTTGCCATCTATTTACATTATACTAATTATCATATATAATGGTAAGTCAGTTTTGAATGTGTACCCTGCCTTACACTCTTATTTAGAACTAGACAGGACTCAGTCCATAGAAATATTCCCACTTCTGATGTATCTAAATAATATTTAAATTTTCTAGTTTGCTAAGATTTTAGCTCAGTCATTAGCTAGAGAAGATGATACTCATTTTTCTTATCACATTGGTGTTATCCAAAAAAATCTATTTCATTAATGGTCAGATGATCCTTTTCTTAATTTTTTGAGCAATTTAAGGTTGTAAAGACTATCTAGGAATTATACAGGCAGGAAAATAAACCCTGGGTAGGAACTGAATTCCTAATAGAATATTCTTATGAGTTTTCTTTATCTTTAAATAGCTTTAATCACAGCCAAAGGGAATGACCCTGAGGCATTTTCTTTAATGAAAGGACAATTGAGCCTTGCTTTAAGAAATTACAGCTTTCCCCTAGTGATTTTTCTTTATGAATGCCAAGATTCTGAGGGAGAAAAAGTTCCAGAGGGCCCAACAATAGAGATAAAGGCTCCTTAACTCTTCATTATAGCTATATATGTAAATGTGTATGTACTTCCATAAATTCTCTAGCAAGCAGAATAAAATCATTTACAATCACAAAGGAAAGATGGCATTTATCTATAAAAATCTTAAAAAGCAAATATATGTTGATTTAATTATGAAAAGCAGTAACTATGGCAGCTACAAGACAAACATTTTGGAATTCACTGAGGCAGTTATACTTCAACATGCTCCCTACAATCAGGGAGCAATGACAGGGAAATAAAAAAAGTCCTCTTGAAGAAAGAAACTCAACCTTGGAGAGAACAAGGAAAAAAAAATGATAAGTTTTCCAAATAAAACCACCAATTATTAATAATCCCATACAAATTATTCCATATCACTAATAATTAGAGAAATACAAATCAAAGAAATTCAAGATTTTAGCTGATAACCAATGAACTGATAAAGTTGGCAATAGTCGTTGCTGGAAGAGCTCTGGAAAGACAGGTACATTGATATTCTTTTTTTAATTATATAAATATTTTATTCTTTTTTCTAATTACATACAATGGTAGTTTCCACCAATCAATTTTTTGTAAGGTTTTGAATTTTAGAATCTTTCCCCTCTCTCCCTTCCCTCCTCCCTCCTCCCCCAACAGAAGGCACTCTGATATAGTTTTTACATTTGTTTTCATGATATGCATAGATCAAAATTGAATGTGATAAGAGAAAAAACAGATCCATAGGAAGAAAAAATATTAGAGATAGAAAAATTATGTATTACATAAGACAACTTTTTAAAAATTGAAGATAATAATCTTTGGTCTTCATATAAATTACAAAGTTCCTTCTCTAGATACAGATGGTATTCTCCATCTCAGATCCCCCCAAATTGTCCCTAATTATTGTACTGATGGAGCAAGTCCACCAAAGTTGATCATCACCCTCCATGTTGCTGCTAGAGTGTATAATGTTCTTCTGGTTCTGTTCATCTCACTCAGCATCAATTCATAAAAGTCTTTCAACTGCCTATCCTTTGTCCCATATATTACATGAGTTGCCAAATCTTGTTTGCTTCCACCTCCACAAAATCTCTAGCAAATGAGTCTTCTTCTGTTCATTCTGAACAAGTCCAGACATAAGCAAGGACCTAGGTCTTCTCAATTCCTCTACCTTGAATGTTAGAAGTAATATCTTATCTTCTGCATTTCAAGTCTATGTCCTCATCACCTCTCTCTTAACTAATTGGTTGCCCTATCTTAAGGTTCTTCTGTGTGAATATATCTTTCACGCAGTTGCCAAAGTGAATTTTGTAAAACATGGTCACCATTGAAATAATTTGGTTTGGGTTTTTTTTTTGGGGGGGGGTGGTAATAACAATGTTAAAAGAAAAATGAGTTTCCTCCTCTCTAATCAATGACTGTTCTAAAATCCTTGCAAACTAGGAAATTTTACATATATAACCACTTTGAGAGACATCAGAATTTTGACTAAAGTTGCAAACAACTGGCTTCAAAAGATAGAGCATATTTTCACCTCTTGGCAGGGAGATGAAGTACTATAAATGCAGAGTGATGCTTTATCAGAATAACTAATATATTGATTTGTTGAATTGATTATGTATATTTGTTTTAGGAGTAGGCTTTTATTTAGATCAGGTTATTTCTATTAAAATTTATTTAAAGGGGCATAATAAAACATTTTTAATTCTCAGAAGGAAAAAATTTTAGGGAACACAGGAGTACTTTGAAATTTAACACTCTAGGGGCAGCTAGGTGGCACAGTGAATAGAGCACCGGCCCTGGAGTCAGGAGTACCTGAGTTCAAATTCGACCTCAGACACTTAATAATTACCTAGCTGTGTGGCCTTGCAAGCCACTTAACCCTATTGCCTTGCAAAAAAAAAAAAAGAAAGAAATTTAACACTCTCTCTTCTATAAATCCATATCTTTAAAAGCAATCTATATGTAACAAATTTGTTTCTTATAGGAACCCTTTTCTAGCTCTTTCTTATTGTTAAAAAGTTTGCATTTGTTGATTAAGTTCACAATGAATTTTTTTAAAACCTTGACCATTTCCTGGAATAGAGTGGAGTGAAATGACAAGAGACAGAATGGAGAATGATGGGGAATAGTCACTGGTGTCAGGTGAGATGTATTGATACAAAGCTGCTGTGCTAGGAATATAGAGCATCTTTAGAAAAGCACTAGCTTGGAAAAATCTTGCTGGAATCCTATCCAGAGCAATACTGTAAGTCACTGAGACTCTGGGTTGAGAATTGGGGGAGGGAGTGGGGAAGAAGAAATCCCCTTGTTGAGAATCCTTTGTATCCATTAATATGTGATTTTTAATATGGATGTATTCAGTTAATACTGTACACTGCATTTTTTCTCAACCCCATAACTAGTAAGTTTTCTCTTCTAACAAAGAAAAGAATTCAACAAAACCACCTATCACATTGGTCTCATCTAACAGTGTATGGAAATATTTTGTAGATATAATCATAGGCATTTAGATCAATATTGCTTTTCAGTGGAGAGAGTTCAGAACTAGGTGTCAGAAAGACTTTTATTCAAATCCTGTCTGTCACTTATGAACTGTGCAACCCTGAGCAAATCACTTTAAATTCACTATACCTTAGATTTCTCATCTGTAAAAATGGAGATATTACTGGTATCTACCTCAGAGAGTGGTTGTGAGGAAACTCTAATGTATTATATAAATATTAACTATTATGTAATATATAAATGTATATTAATAAATATTAATATTATATAAATATTATCATTGTTCTAAAATCCCACCTCTCATGAATGGAGAAGGGAGCATTTTTTTTTAGTTTTTCTCTGAGGCCAAGATTAGTCATAATAATTTGGGTTTCATAAAAGTAATTTTTAAGTCTTGACCTTGAGCCAGTTATGAGGAAAGATTATTTCTCCTCCTGAGGAAGTGTCAGATTATGATGGCTTCCTACCCTTGGGGTAGAAATAATGAGCTAAAGTGAAAGACCTTCAAAGTGTCCACAGGTCTCAATTTATAAAAGGATTACTTTTATTCTGGAGAAAAGAAGACTTGGTAGTTATTTTCAAAGGAATGTCTTTGGTAGTCCGAAGGCAGTTAGACAGCACTGGAGTGAAGCTTCAAGATAAATAGCTGGAGCTTTGGTGAGGCTTTTGGATAATGAGGAAGTCTGAGGAATGGGTATACTAGATAAGGCTAGTGGAAGTAAGCAACATACTAGAAACACCTGGGGTTTATGTACTAAAGAACTAGCCTTAGGGGTGTGCTGGCAAATATTTTACATCCAGTTCTCCAAAGGAAAAAAAAGTACACAACAACCTTTTAAGTTTAAGGTGAATTAACAATTTTTGCCCTCATTTTCCTAAAACTAAACAATGATTTGTAGACTCTGCTGATTTCTGAGATGTAAACACTCAAACTGAATTGAAAAATCAATTGAGTATGCATCAACTCCAGATACCCTTAAACCCGGGGATTAAGAAGAGGAAAGAATGAAATAATTTATCTGCAAGGTATGCTATAGCCTGTAAAAATTTAGGATTAAATAATTGATTTCTTATCTTTACCTAGAAATTTTTTTTGAAAACACTATTTTGAAAAGTAAAAGAGTTCACTGTGCTGATAAATAAATAGTACTGTGCACTAAAAAACAGAGAAGGTTGGCAAGAACTGTACCCATAGAGAACTATATGCCAATCTCACTAATGAATATAGCTGCAAAAATTTTAAACAAAATCTCAGCAAAATAGCACCAATATGTCCCAAATCATCTTCTATGAACAAATAGAATTTATATTTGGGAAGTAAAGATGGTTCAGTATTGGGAAAATAATTAGCATAATTAATCATGGAAGTAGTAAAATATCAAAAGCCATATGATAACAAATTTACTCTTCCTTTGTCTAGACTCCTCCTTCTCAGTCTACTTTGTCAGTTCTTTATCCAAGTTATTGCCACTAGTTATAGATGAGCACCAGAACTCTGACCTGGACCCTCTTCTCTTATACCATATGACTTGGTGATGAATTCAGTTATCATTTTTAGATTCCAAATCTATGTCTCTATCCCTAATTTTTTTATTAACTATTATAGTCCTATATCCTTGTCAGTCAGACAAATATCCTTCATTTAGAAATGTGCCAGACATTTGTTTCAAGTGCTGAGGATGCAAAGAAAGGCAAAAGACAGACTTTGCTCACCATCTAATAGAGAAGACAACATGCAAACGGCTATGTACCAAACAATATTCTTAGACTCATGTATATGTATTAAAAAAAGCAGGAGATAATAGAAAGAAGCAAGGCATCAGCAATAAGGGGGATCAAAAAGGTTCCTTCAGAAGGTAGAATTTTCATTGAGACTTGAAAGAAGGTGGAAAGCAGAGATGAAGACAAGAGAACATTTCAAGCATGAAAGACAGCCATGATTGAAAAATAGTAAGGAAGTCCTTGTCCTAAGATCATAGAGTGCATAGATGGGAGTGAAGTGTAAGAAGGCTGGAAAAGTAGGAAGGGGCCAGCTTTTTACAAGGTTTTTAAAGCCAAACAGGATTTTATATTTGATTTTGAAGCCACTGTTGTTTATTGAAGGAAAAAATTGACAAAATAAGCAAACCTGCATTTTAGGAAGATCAGTGGGGAGAAAGATGAAATTAGAAGCCTTTTGGAGTCATTCAGGACAATATCGTTATCAGCACATCATTCAATGTTCAACAAACATTTGCAAATCATATATTATGTTCCAGGAAATGTGTTAGGTTCTGACAACACAAAGACCAAATAAAGCATCCCTTGCTTCACTGTGTCCAGAGTCAGGATCCAGAATGTACTGATCTACTTTACCAACCACTCTCACTCACCCCTCCTCCTTTGAAGAATGCAGATTAAGATTAGTTTGCTATACTAAAAGGGCCATCAAACACCACTGGGCATTCTCCTTTCAGATAGCCCAAGGAGCAGTGGCTATCCAACCTTGGTGGTTGGTAAACCAAAAAGGTTGCATAACTCACCGAAATATATGTCCATGCATAACTGGGGTTTCTTATAAAGCTGCTGCCATAGCTCTCTATGAGGACACTCAGCCAAGTCCATAACCAATGTTTATGTCATTTGTAGACAGAGTGAAATGATATGTTTTAAAAATCTTAGATAGTCTGCCTGAATTTATAAATTCATGTACAATCCAGTCTGTCAGCAGGTGACAAAAGAATTTCTGGTGGCTTTTAGAACTATATTGATTCATTGATTAATGGTCAACAAAATAAAATTACAAAGTTTGTGCTTTGCCATGGGAATGATCAAATTAGAGTGTGGTATACATTATTGCATAATATATATTGCTGCTAATTTAAGCCTGCTGGCTTGTCTGGTTTAAATCCTATGTAAGTTTTATTTCTGTTCATCTTAGATCAGGGATTCTTAACCTGGGGTCCATGTACTTGTTTTGTTTTTGGTTTTGTTTCTATATTAAATTCAGGGTGTCCCAAAAGTCTTCTCAGTACAGTTTTAAATTATTAAAATTAAAAGTTTTGGATAATTATGCTTCAATATAGTTAGTTTCTTTTATAATACAGAGTATTTTGCTTTTAAATAAAATACATTCAAATGTATTCCATTTAATTTAAATTTGTATATTTAAAGAAAATTAAAATAATTATAAAATAATTTCAAGAAAATTATTTCAGAATGTCCACAGGCTTCACCAGATTGCCAAAGGGGCAAAAAAGGGAAAAAAAAGATTAAGAACCTCCACTCTAGAGAGCCCTCTCCCCTTTTTTTTAAAGAGGCCATCTGAGAAGATGAAAATGAAAGTAATTACAAAATACATTCACTATCAGAACCATAGTTAGCAATTGTTTCAGGAGAAGAAAAAGCAGTTAGTTGTAAAGAAGTAGCAATAGAGGACAGCTAGGTGGTGCAGTGGATAGAGCAGCGGCCCTGGAGTCAGGAGTACCTGAGTTCAAATTTGGCCTCAGACACTTAATAATTACCTAGCTTTGTGGCCATGGGCAAGCCACCTAACCCCATTGCTTTGAAAAATAAAAAACTAAAAAAAAAAGTAGCAATAGTAGCACAGAAGTGGTCAGACTATAGATACAGTTAGTTGTACCTGGAGAGAGGCAACACCATCCCCCAAACAATCCAACCCTCATTTCTGCAGGAGAAAATGTGTCCCAGGAGCAAAATGCCATGGTGAATACATCATTCTCTTCGGGGGTGGAGAGTGTGTCATTCTGGGGACAGTTGCTCCACACAGTGGCAAAAGACACTGTATGGGGATATAAATGCACTCTCCCTCTTCCTCCCCACCAAATGTTGAGGAACATCTGGCTCAAAACCCTATTTACCCCAGTCTAGTTATGTTTGTGTTTATTATCCATCATTTCTACATCTTAAGACATTCTTCTGTTAGTAACATAATCATATTCAAAGAAGCTATATTAGCATAAGGAATCTGGATGGAATAGCAAAAGAGAAAGCTCTATTAAAAATAAAAAATGCATCCATTTCTGGAAAATCAGCTGAGGGTTATTTTAAGTCAAAGTTTAATGACTGATGTTGCCAGGTCTTTACCAGGTGCAAAGGAATATTGATGTAATCCTATTAGTGCATTGCACTCATTATGCATACTTGTGTCAATTAGGAGCACATTTAAGTAGAAAGATAAATTTAAGAAATACGTGAAAAACAGCATTTTTCCTCTGTGCAAAAAACAGATGTGAATAGCCACCAAATATCACAATTCATCAGTGAACATTATTTGATGCTAATATCACATAGCTATGTTAGCATGTAAAAACTGATTTAAAAATAGCTTCCTAGTTATTATTGTAGTTAGTAAACTATTTGGCTAAATGTCTAGAAATTTTCATTAGGCCAAAAAGCAAAAAAAGTAATTTTTATTCTTCCAGTTTAAATTGTGAGTATCTAATGTACCACATATTTTAGTTAATATTTATGTGAAAACCAGGTAGTGGTAGTAAACATTCATAAATCAAAAGCATTCCTAATCTGCATTTGCTTTTCCTCAAAAAAAGGAAAACTTGCTCCTTCATTTTTTTTTTGTTATTGTACTCTCACTGCTTAGCACAGACATGTTATATGGCTTCCACAATTTTCAATACTTTAGGGAAACTACTGGAACATAATAGATTTCACAGAGACCTATTTCTGAAGGTAGAATGGTAGTGGAATCACTATTGTCTACTAGAATATAGATTGTTTTATTTGGCCTTGTGACTGAACAATGTGTCCACAAGCCTCTCTAATTGGTTTCTGGGTGTGTTTTTCGAAGTGATTCCAAATTGCTTTATGGAGGTGGGGGTGGGAAATTCTTACAAAAATGTGGGCAGAGAGTCATTGCCACAAGCTTAGCCACATGTAAAATGCCAGAAGGGACAAACAGTGAATTGTTATATGATCTGAGACTTAGGTTCAGCAAAGGGATCTTCAGAGACCGGACGTTAGGTAAAAGAAAATGCAGCAGCTTCATCCCAATTCTGCAATTAACTAATTTATTACGTAATTTTGGGTAATTCATACATCTCCTTTCCCTCATTTTTTTTCTCTTGGTAAATACTAATAATAATGACTAGATCTTACCTTTTATGTGACTTTTGTACACTTTAGAAAAAATGCCCAGTATTGAAGGAAAATATACACTGAGACCATCCAGCTTAATTCCATGGGTTTGTAAAGGGATAATGGTCAGAAACTGGAGGGTTTTTTAAAATAATCTCCAAGAGGCAAAAGGATAAGATTTTCAAATCCAACTCTAATTTCAGCTGTCCTGTTGAAGTCAAGGCAAATATTTGGACTTATCTGGGTCCACCATTCACAACCATGTGATCTTTTTTCCTCTTTACTTTGTGTCTATCTTAAAGTCCTCACACACCACATGCCACATGGGTTTTTATCCCAATAGAGAAGGAATTCAAAGGAACAAAATTAATACCTGCACACAGAATTCAAACAGGCCATCACATTAAAAGATAGAAATTGACAAAATGAAAATGTAGTAAATGACATCCTAATGGCCCTTATTATTCTGACCTCCTAATTCTCTAAGCAGAAGGTGCTTTTAAGCACCACTGAAGCAAGACCTTCATAGACTTCAACTAGCCCGCAGTTACTTCAATTATAGCCTAATGCTACAAAAGTCTAACAGGGATAAAAAGCCATAGCAAACTAGTGGTTTTCTCATTTAGAAAGGTCAGAATGAGCACTTTTTAAAATTGCAACTATGGCAAAACACAGTATTACCCATAGTAATACACAAGACTGTAAGAAAATGTGCACTTAAAACCTCTTTGGTGTTACTTCATCATCCTGAACCCAGATTGATAATATGCTATATCTGTGGACAAATTGACCTTTCCTATTCATCTTTCAGTGAAGTCTTGCAGGTCTGGGAGTTAATGTAGATAAATCAACCTGGGACCCCTAAGTAAACAGCATTATATATGTCTTAAGAATTCTCATTTCCATTTGACCCCATTTAGGGATATTGTCCCCTAAAACCATCTCTGGAATTGTTTCTCTTTCCCTCTCCCTAACCCAAACCCATCAGAGGCTGGTTCATATAAATGAAAACAAATCCGTCAAGATATTTGTTTACAATTATAATATGCTTTTTCATTTTTTATCATTATACTCTCACAGTTTAGCACAATTCCTCGAAAACAGTATAAGCTTAATAAGCATTTAATAAGGGCTGGTTGAATGAATGAAAGAGTAGTTAAATTAAAAGGTACAGTGTTGGTGATTTGCAGTGATCAAAAAAAACCCTATAAACAAGAAGCATTAAGAACTTGTGTAAAAATGATTAGCATAGAGGAAAAGAAAACAAATGACTCAGGAGGCAGCATGGTGTAAATTAATCAACAGGGATTTGTTAAACATTTTGCTCTGTTCTATGAACTGTGTGTGCTGGAAATATAAACAACAACAAAAAAAGACAGTTCTTGCCCTCAAGGAGCTTACATTCATATGGGGAAGTTAACACATAAAAGAAAATTGGGGATGGGGGAGGATAGACTAAGGGCATAAAGGGCCTAGACAGAAGTTCATATAAGTATAGCTTGATAGGAAATGAGATTACTGGAGTGGCTTCTTAAATGGAGGTTCTGGGAGCTCTCCAGCATCCAACCCAAGGAAGGGAATCCAGGAACAAAGTATTGCTGAGGTGTGAATTGATCTTAGTACTGAATTGATCCTTCAGGCTGAGGAGTTTCTGGGTCATTCTAAAGAAATACAGGTTGGTAGAGAGGTAGTAAGAATGCTTATATGCTCTAAAGGATGCTGATTCATATCCTGCCACTGTTTCTCACTCCCTATGTCATGCTGGGTAATTTACTTTTTCTCCTTAGACTTCAGTTTCCTCATCTGTAAAATTAGAGGATTAGACTGGATGAACTCTAAAATACCTCCCAGCTCTCTGTCTATCAAAATATATATTAAAGGAGACCTCTTCTTTTATATTATTTTTACAATACAGTCTGACTATATTCTCTTTTAAGGATCTGAAGCAATAAACTTTTGTTATATATCTACAATGTGCCAGGCACTGTGGATTCAAAGACAAAAATGAAATATTTCTTACACTCACAGAGAAACTATTCTATCAGGAGAGATGACATTTACATATACAAATATATATATATATATATATATATATATATATAATAAATTCAAGGTAACTTTAGAAGAAAAACAGTAAAGGGAATCAGGAAAAATTGCTTTTAAGAGGAATTGAGTTTTAAAGGAAATGAGGGTCTATAAAGCAAGGGGGCACTTGCAGGAATAGAGTACTTCCTGTGCAGAGGCACAAATATAAGAGATAGCATGTTGTGGGGAAACACAGGAGAAAAGTCAGTTTGACCAGAATGTAGAACTTGTAAGAAAGTATGTTATTGTTGAGTCATTTCAGTTGTGTGCAACTCTTTGTGACCCTATCAGGGGTTTTCTTGGCAAATATATTGGAGTGGTGTGCTATTTCCTTCTCCAGCTCATTTTACAGATAAAGAAGCAGGTATGAACAGGTTTAAGTGACTTGCTCAGGGTCACACAACTAGTAAATATCCGAGGTCAGATTTGAACTCAGAAAGATGAGTGTTTCTGACTTTAGGTCCAGTACTCTATTTGCTGCACTACCTAGCTGCCCCAGAGGGTTAGGAAATGCAACAGGAAGGATGTAGACAGGTTTTGAAGGGTTTTAAATGTCAGAGAGGAATTCGCATGTGCTCCCTAAAAGTAATAGGGAACCACACTGGTTTATTAGCAGGCATGTGACATAGACCTATGGTTTAGGAATATTGCTTTGGCAGGAGTGCTGTATACTACCACTCTTTGTCCAATTACACATCCAGAAATTGTTTGAGACCTGAAGTTCACAAAGGCTTGAATTTAGAATGTTGTGATCCTCTAAAAGCTAGATAAAGAGCCAGGTGAGACAGGAAAAAAGTCTGGGTTGGTGATTCAAGAGGAGTGTTTGACTCTTCTGGGGGTTATCTGTAGAATACTTATAGCAGCCCTCACTGCCACCAGCTTCCCATACCCTTTTCCAGGCTATCAATGAGATGACCCCCAGGACAAGCAAGACTCCAGTAAAATGCCAAATCTTTAAGCTGATGACAACTTGTTCTTGTAAAAGACATAGGCTTTTCTGAATTGAGGAACAAGAGACTGACTGGATGTGGTCTCCCATAAAGGTGTAATTGAATACCAAAGTAGATTTTTTTGCCAAGGATTTTTTTAATGGAACTCAAAAGGGTTTCTGTGACTTCCACTAAGATTAGTTTATCTTTAAATCCTGGACACTTGCACACTTTACCACCAATTCATCTGCCCCAGATAAAGCATAATTCAGTCGACTAGGACACTAGAAAGAAACTGGGTTTTGTAGAGTTGCTGCATAATTTCCAGGGTTGCATGCCCATGAAAGATTGGGGTACTTAATGAATTACTGACCCCACCCCCACCCCTGTGGGGGTCATCCTGCTGTGTCTGCAATCAGAAATTCTTCTCTCCCTGGGTAGCAACTCTGTTATGGAAGGTCAAATTCTCAGAAATGGCCTGGCTTGACTTTTGTTAGCATATGGGATTCTGGAACTGATCTCCATCTGTTGCTAGATGGACCTCATTCCAGCTATTAGGTCTCCTGTAACTGGAAAAGGGCATTACCTTGAAGGGAATCAATATTGCAATGCTCCCTTGGTCATTCTTAGGCATAGAGATGGATTAGGAATGGCCTGTATTCATCTGCAAAGACTTCTGGCTTGGTGGCACCAGAGATAATTTGTTCTTATAAAAGACATAGGCTCTTCTGAATTGAGGAACAAGAGACTGACTGGATGTGGCCTCCCATAAAGGTGTAATTGAATACCAAAGTAGATTTTTTTGCCAAGTATTTATTTAATGGAACTCAAAAGGGTTTCTGTGACTTCCATTAAGATTAGTTTATCTAATGGTTTCACTATTGAGGAGCCATCAGAAAGCACAAAGTCATAGGAGACTAAAGTGTCAGTAAAGACTAAAGCATACCAGATGGCAAGCAGAGGAGAAGGCAAGAAATGTGAGACTTTAATATTGAAAATGATACTTACTCAATGACCCTAACTTTCCATTTCCTCAATCAACTCCCTTTCTATGACTTATTCCTCTACTCTATCCCAACCACATAGAGATGGTCACATTCTTTATCTTGCTATCACTTGGAAATGTTCCATTTCCATATTCCTAGATCTCCAATTCCTTTTTCTGACTTCTATTTTTTCTTTTATCTATTTTTTTTATAATTACATCTTTCCCTATACCTTACATCTCCAAATTTTGCTCTTTACCCTTACCATTACCTCTGATCCTTTAACCCCTCATTTCTTTTCCAAGTCATTGGCTATATTCTCTCTACCTTGGTCAACTCTATCCTGCCCTCTTGTCCCCTTGTCCTATTACTAATCATACTTTGCTAAACCCCAGACTTACACTCACCATCTGCTCCCTCCGTGCTAGTCACTTGTTACTGAACAAAACTGGAAAAAATCATGGACTTGCTAATTGGGTTCATTATCCTACATAATCTCAACTGGGCCCTAACTATAGCAAGACAATTCTTTTGCATTTTCCTACTAAATTTGCTATCTCACCATAATGACTTTTTCAAATCTTTTTATCTTTCTTAAGAGTCCCAAAATATCCCCTCCCCCCCTCAGTTAAGACTCTTGATTCTTACTTCATTAGAAAAAATTGAGGCCATTCAACCAGAGTTCCCTTTTCTTTGTTCCTCTTCATTTTACATCACACAACATGTAGTTTTCTGCAGTCCCTTCCTTCATCCCTGACTCAAATAAAGAATTGGTCCTGCTCCTTGATAAGAAAAAACCCTCAATATGCACCTTTGATTCTATACCCTCTCATCTTCTCCAGTAGATTCATCCCTCTATGGTCCCTACTCTCTATTCTTTAGTCTCTCCTTAACTACTGGATCCTTCATGTCTCCCCACTTCTTCAAAAACCCATCCTTGCTCCTACCATCTCCATCAGCTATTTCTTGATATCTTCCCTTCTCAGTTAAACTTGAGAAATTCATCTACACTAGATATGTTCACTTATCCTCTCATTCTCTATTGCTCTTTCCAAAATCATTAATAATGTCCTTTATTTTATTATTATCTTTATTTTATTTTTAGGCAATGGGGTTAAAAGTGACTTGTCCAAGGTCACACAGCTAGGCAATTATTAAGTGTCTGAGGCTGGATTTGAACTCAGGTCCTCCTATTTCAGGACTGGTGTTCTATTCACTGAGCCATCTAGTTGCCCAATGATGTCTTTTTTTATTTTTATTTTTACTTTTTAGGTTTTTGCAAGGCAAATGGGGTTAAGTGGCTTGCCCAAGGCCACACGACTAGATAATTATTAAGTGTCTGAGGTCACATTTGAACTCAGGTACTTCTGACTCCAGGGCTGGTGCTGTATCTACTGCGCCGCCTAGCCGCCCCTCAATGATGTCTTAATTATCTAATTTAATGACTTTTAAGCAATCCTCATCCTTCTTAACCTTTCTTCAGCTTTTGACTCTGTTGATCATCTTCTTCTGAATACTTTCTCCTCTAAATTTTGCTGATCTCTCTCCTGGTTTTTTCCTTCCACTTGTCTGGCTATTCCTTTTAAAGTCCCTTTGTTTAGATTCAGCTCACACCCACCAACCATAGATTTTTCCCCAAGCCTCTCTCTGTCCTGGATCCTCCTCACTTTTCCTTCTTACCATCCTACTTGGTGATCTCATCAACTCCCATGGATTCAACTCTATAATATCTTTGTAGATGGTTTTCTTATCTGTATATCATGCTCTAATCTCTAGATTTATCCTTACCAGCTACCTCTTAGATAACTTGAACTGGATGTTCTGTAGGCATCTCAAACTTAATGTTAATATATTCAGTATCATATCCCCCCCAAATCCTCCCCTCTTCCCAACTTCTGCACAGTCACTTGGCTTGTGATGTCAGTGTTATGGTTATCCTTAAGTCCTTACTTATACTCTCCTCATATATATCCAAATCTATTATCAAATATTGTCATTTTTTACTTCTGCAATATCTCTAAACATACAGCCACCACCCTTGTACAGACCCCTGTCATCTCTCACCTGGTTTACTAAAATAGCCTTCTCCTTACCTTATCAATTCTCAGCTGGTTTTCCTAAAACACAGGTTTGACCCCATCAGCTTCCTCCATCCTTCCACTCAGTAGAATCCAGTGGCTACTTGTTAGCTTGAAGATCAAATGGGGAAATTGCTTTTTGGCATTTAAAACTTCACAGTCTAAGTTTTCCTTTGCAGTTTTATGGGTAATTCCTTTACTATTGTTAGCTCTGCTCAACTACCAGCTATCCCTCAAACATGCCATACCATCTCTAGATTTCCTGCATTTATATTGGCTATCTCATATATATTGAATGCTCTTTCTCCTCACCTCTGACTCCCAATTTCCTGACTTCTTTCAAGTCTCAGTTCAAATTCTGTCTTTTGAAGGTCACCCTATCTCCATCTGTTGCTAGTCTCCTCCCTCTAATATTACCTTCATTTTATACTATGTATATCTTGTACACATATTTATATATTGTCTCTTCCATTATAATGTGAGCTCCCTGGGGCAGCTAGGTGGCACAGTGGATAGAGCACCAGCCCTGGAGTCAGGAGAATATGAGCTTAAATCCAGTCTCAGACACTTAATAATTACCTAGCAAGTCACTTAACCCCATTGTCTTGAAAAAAACTAAAAAAAAAAATGTGAGCTCCTTGAAAGCAGGAATTGTATTTTTGCTTTTTTTTTCCCCTAACACCCAATACATAGTAAACTCTTTAAAAATGCTTGTTCATTGTTTTTGAATGATTAGTAAGGATCATTTCATTATTGCTGGTTACCCCTTCATTACCACAGTTACAACTCTCTGCATGTTTCTTTGTCTAGCTACTGCTTTATATATCAAGGCTTGGCCTTGGAATAGCTTCTGTGGGAGATTAGATAGACCCACTGTAATGGGTCTCAGTATCAGAGAGGACCCCAACACGTGGATCTAATTCCCCTCCTGCAATGAAATAAAGAAAGCAGCTCTTTGGTTTTATTTTACTCAATGAGTTCTTGGGTATTTTTCAGAGTTAATAGTGACTTCATAACCTCTATGACTCTTTGGTCATTTATTTTCAGGGTTTGACAGGGAGAAGAAGTATTCAAAGAACAAACCAGGCACATGTCACCTGAGAACAGGTATATTTCCCTCTTTGATTGGTTTGATTGGTCTGTGGCAATAATTTTTTTTTGGAAATAAATATTTGTTTTTATTAAATTCTCAAAGTGCCATTTATATTCATTCCATAGTCCAGAAGGTTACTTTTAGTAATCCTTTATATCATAGCCTTTTAGGAAATGAATTACCTTAGAAAAAAATAATTTTCATTGTGCTAATTCTTTCAGATCCTTATGCATGATAAACCTAAACAAAGTTGTGTATCATCAATACCCAAATTTTCATATAAACAAAGTCATTGGTCACTAACAAAATAAACATGGTTTCTTTTGCAATAGTTTCAAAAAATAAATGTCCTTTACTAACAAGAAAATAAAACCAATACATAAAAATTAGAAATCAAAAGTATTTTTATACGTTTTTACAAGTGCCATTTTGTTACATTGTTAACAGACCTTTGGTAGGTACTTCACCTAATAAGAGTATACCAGCTCCTTTTAAAACTACAGATTTTGTCATATACAACAGTGTACTTCATTTTTGGCAATGATATTTTAAGCTTAAATGAAAATTATAAGATTTGAGCTGAAATCTCAACTCTATCATTTATGAACTTGCTTGTTTCTTCCTTTTAGTCTAACTCTATCCCAAATTACTCTTCAGTCCAATCTTAGCAGTAAGCCCTTAAGTTATTCTTAAGTTATTCTTCCTGGTTTCTCAAGGAGTTCAGTATCTAACTTCTTCCTTTATACTTCAATATACATTTTGATTTTCCCTTCAAAACCTCAAATTATCAATTGCATAATCTTCTTAATTCCTAGAACCTCATATCTACTTCACATAGAGTCTACACCTTTGATCTTCACCCAGTTCAACAATCAAAAACTTTAAATTTTCTTTATAATATCATAATCACCTATCATGCCATTTCTTCCTAAGGAATTAGCATTCTTCATCCCAGTCTTTGTCCTTCAATTCCTCTATCCCTCAGTTCCCTCTGATGCGATGGCACCCTTGTTCTAACTTTACTTTTTTTTCCATTCCCAACAATGACCAAAGAGTCAATCAGTTTACCCTATACTCTCAAATTCTTTGCCTATTTATCCTATAAGTTGCCAAATCCCAATTTTCTTTCTGTACCTTTACTGAAAAAAAAACTGATGAACAGAAAAGAAAGCAGTCATAAAACTGAGTCACTTGACTCCACTACAAATTTATGTTATTTCATAATATTTACTGGGTCCTCATTGTAGCAAATCAATCCTTTTAATCCTCCTTAATTGATTTTCTATCTAATCTCCCACAGAAGTTATTCCAAACTTTTTTTTCCCCTCAAGTCTCCCAACCATCCCTATTCCTACCTTTTGAATCAAAGGCCTTTTATGATATTTTACTGAAAAATAGGCAATATTTGCCACGTTTCCTTGTTTCCCTTTCTCTAGACCTCAAAATCTCTGGACATCATCTTCCCTTTATTTCAGTCTCTGATGAAAGGACTAAGGAATAGTTGATATAGTGTTCTCTACCCTACAACTCCAGGAGAAATGCCAGCAGTAGAACAAAGGTCTATATACAATGTTTATAGATCTGACCAAGGCCTATGATAGGCCTATGATACTCATGAGGGTTTATGAAAGATCATGGTATAATTTGGTTACCAGGAGAAGTTTATCAGCACTGTACACTAATGATAACATGCTTTCATGGATTACTTCTGGATAAGTAGAGAATGCAATTCCAATGGATTGGCCATATTTAAAGCCAAACATTCATATACCTCAAAGACTCTTTTATGGAGAATTCATACAAGGCAAGCACTCACATAGAGGTCAGAAGAAATGATACAAGGATACTCTCAAGGTCTTTCTGAAGAATTTAGAAATCATTTGTGAGATATGAGAGGCATTGGCACAGGATTGCCCAGCATGGCATTTGCTCTATGAGCAAACAGAATTGAAGTAGCTCAAAAGCAACATGAGATGTACAAATTTAGAGACATTTCCACCTCATGTTATCCTCACTTCCCCTTAGTCTACATCTTGCTATTTCTACCTCATGTATCCCTTCCTTCCTGAGCATATTACCACTCTAGTTTAGGCTCTCTTGTCCTCTTACCTGCATACTTCCTAACTGTTCTTTCTGTCTCATTTCTTCTTCCTCCAATACATTCTTTATAGCACTAGTTTTCTTAAAGTACAAGTCTGACCTTGTCATCTCCTTAATCAATAAACTCCAACAGTTTCTTACTGCCTCTAGGATCAAATAAAGGCTACTTTTGCTTTAAAACTCTTCACAACCTCATCCTGCTCTGCATTTCCAGAATTATTACATGTCATGCCCCTTCATGAATTCTGCCTTCTGATCAAACTGCCCTTCTTACTTTTCCCACACACAATTTAACCTCTGCCTTAATCTACTGAAAAAGGCAAACCAGTTCAGTATTTTTGCCAAGAAATTCCCATGGACAGTATTGCTGTGCCATGATCCATAGGGTTGTGAAAAGTTGGATGACTGAACAACTGAATAACAACAAAGATATCATTGAATTTAATTCCTTCATTACAGAGATGAGAAGGCCTGGAGAAATTAAATGAAACCAAGACCGAGGAGCAACTAGGTGACACCAGGAATAGAGCACAGGCCCTGGAGCCAGAGAGCCTGATTTCAAATCCAGCTATGTGGCCCTGAACAAATCTCTTTAACCCTGATTGTTTCTGAAAAAAAGAAGAGAAAAGAAACTGAGACCTAGAAAAATGTAATGACCTGTTCAAAATCACACAATATTTTTTAAATGACACTATGCTAGGCAATAAAGACAAAAATGAAATAGATTCTGTTCTCAAGGAGCCTATTCCATCATGAAAGAGAACATACACACATACACACATGCATATACACATACACACATATACAGGGTCACCAAGCTCCTAGGTGTCTGAGGCTGAATTTATATTCAGGGATTCCTGACTCCAGCCCAACACTCTACCCAGGGCCATCTAGCTGCTTTCCCAGTGACCACTTAGGTCCCTACTAGTCTGAATCTATGACTTTATCATCTACTCCCACTCTCCACTGTATACCAACCCCTAGGACCTTATAAACTTCTTCACAACCTTAGCTGCGAATTGTCAAAAACATTTTCTCCACACTAGAAACACCTGTGTTCTTGATGTCAAAAAAGAACAGAAATGGTTTGATTTTTTTTAATGTTAACTATTTCATTTAACCCAGAGAAGGTATTAGCTAGAAAGAAATAAAAGTTTCAAACCTATTTCTTCTTGTTTGTGCTTTATGTTTGTCTGAATGATGAAATGGTCCACTTCAATAAGGTGAAGACATCACAGAAGCCTTCTGAGCAATTGTGGGGCGGGGGGGGGGGGGGGGGGGGTGTGTTATGGTGAAATGGAGTGTTTTCCAGACGTTTTAGAGTTGATGGAGAACACCAGCAACACTTCTTGTAAGTATCTTTGAAGGAGATCACCTGAGACAACAAAGCATCTTTAACTGTTCCATGGTATTGGCCAGGAGGGAGTTTTCAAAGTTAGCAACTTTGAGTTTGAGCAGAAAAGACTATTTCAGGGCATTACTCAGGCACATTCAAACTATGGAAATAATGGAAAATTGAAATATTTCTTCCATGATTCATTTTCCATTCAGATTAGCAAAAAGTCAGAAGAGACAAATAATCACACCTGGAGGTGCATCTATGGAACATTTCACCTCTTATGAAGCTAATGGAGCCAAAACAAACAAACAAACAAAGATTGGTGTTCTGTGTTTGAAGACTAAATAATGGCAAATTGTCTGGCTGAAGTGCAGGAAAAGGGAAACAAAGGGATAGGAGGCATTAACAGAGTTAATTATAGATGCAGATTAAAAGGCAAGATTAAGTAGCTGAAGAAAAGGAAAGAGTAACCTGGGGCTCAGAGATACTGCCATGAAGCAGTTGTCAGTCACCTAGCAACAAGTTTCCTATCCCCGCTGTGCTCTTTAATTCAGCAAATCTGCTCAGGATGTTGGGCTGTTCTCCTGACAAAACGCATTATGTAGTCGACTGAAGGATACAAAAATCCACTGTACACAACACTCTGCTCCCTATTGACCACTGATCCTTTCTCTCAATCCACAAAAGAGGCTTGCATAATGCTCTGAAAAGGGAAAAGTCTCCACAGAGAAAACATTTGCTTGTAATTGAGATTGACTACATAATGAAAATGATGTTCTTTTTAGAATTCTGCTGTTGAGGCCACACTTTTTGTCTCCTGGCACTCAAAACACATCCCTGCTGGGAAAAGGGGCAAACATTGTAAAAACTCAAAACTGTGATTTTTCTTTGCATTGAAAACACCCCATTCTATAACAAAATGGCCAGGTCTCTCTCCTCAGAACTTAAACAAGTGATCAAAAAACAAAACAAAACAGGAAAACTTCTATTCAGAGTTTCTGCCATAAATGTCTGCTTTGCTGAAGGCACGCAGGCAATGGTTGTCCATTCTCTGAGACAACAAATGGACACAAATGACAGAGAAAACTCTTGATTTTGTGATTCAGGGTCCTCTGCTGGGAGGCTGCAAATTGCTAGTTAAAACTCGGTCACTGTCTCAAATATGTGTGTGTTAAAACACAGACTGGGCTTTGAATGATCAACTAAGCTGAAGGGGCAGAAAAACTAGAAGGGGTCAAATAGCTAACCTTCTTGGCAGAACAGCCAACCTTAGTTTGTTTTCCTTCTTTGTTGTCTTGGTGAGGATGATTGGGGGAGACTCACCCAGGATAGAAATACCTATTTTCACAGAAAAATTAATTTTCAAAACCAACATCATTGTTTAACTTCTTTAATACAGTAAGGATGCAAGGTTGCATCAGTGTGGGTGCTACCCCTAGCAACTCAAATTGCAACCCCTCTACACCTTAGTAGATGACTTTCAGGAGTTGACATGACTAAAGAGAAAATTCATCACCTGGTAACCAACCTTCTATTTAAAAAGTCAAGGTTTTTATGGAGTTAATAGATAAGATAAGCAGATAGATAAGCAGTGACCTTTCTAGCAATGATTGGGTTTTCATACAATTAGTCAAGAATTAAGATTGTTTCACACAAAGAAAAAAATGGAGCAAAAAGTTGTTCTTCCAGACTCCATTGAGAAAACTTTTCATGCAGTACTTGGGTTTTATTAATTATTGCCACTATTGGAGGGAAAAGTTCCCAGGGATCCAAGGAAGAGAGTCCTTGTTCCAAAGGGCTTATGATTAAAGATGAACAATATGCTTCAGATTCCAAATATATGACATAGCCAGAGTGAAAACCAGGCAGGAGAAAGAATAGTTGTTTTTGTTGTATGATGAAAGGAGAAGACTATTTTAGATAAATGACTTTTACATGGAGGTGATAGAGATTCAGACAAGTTGAATGAATGGAAATGAAAGAGAGCAAAATACTAAGTAAAGGTTAACAAGTGATAACATAAAAAATAATTGGAGTTTGTTCATCATTACCATTTCTGAAGAAAAATCATGATAAAAATTCCTAAATTGGAATAGTGAGGCAGAACAGCTTTTTTTTTTAAATTAGCATTCAATTCCTGAAAATAGCCAGGTTCATATACAATACTGAAAACCACTCATGTTTTCAGCTGTTTTAATAGATGAATTGGATCTGCTTTAACCAATCTACTGTTTCATGCTAGAAATCAGAAAGTAATATATGCCTTTTCCTCCCTGGTACCTCCTCCTTTTCCTTTAAAACAAACAAGAATTAAAAGAGGTCAAATCCCTGATCATATAGACACAAAGCCAGAGAAAGGAAAAAAAATAATGTCATTACTCTTCTGTACATAACAATTTCCTAGTGAATTTTTTCAAGAAAACAAGCATATTTTAACTGACTGAAAGAATCCCTGAATTATATCATATAATAGTTCAGTGTGGATGATCAGCAACTGAGGAAAAGTTATAATATTAGATAAGTAGAGCCAAAAAGTTGATTTGGATTCATTATTGCATCATTTTTCCCCAGGTTAGTCTGTACACAAGTGGCACTTAAAATGAGACATTCAGATAAGCCATCCATGGGACAGCTCCTCTTTTTTTGAATGATATCTCCCTAAAAACAAATAAATAAACAAGCTTCTGAAAGCATTGGATCAGAGAATAATGGTGGGGTGGGGGGCTACAAAGCCAAGTGAGCATAAGGAAAAATTCATTGAAAATAACAGTAGAAAGAAATTTCAGTAAACTATCACCCAAAGCTGAAGAAGCAAAAGAGTTCACTCTCCTTCCTTTGCAATGCAAAAGTTAATGATGCTTTCTGTTCTTTTCTGTCCATTCTGGCCTTAACATTTTTCATCATACCCTTTTCTCTTCTCCATTTGGGCACTGATATTTATGAAACCAAAGAGGTCAGTTGTAATTTTATAAATTTTCATCTCACAATTTTAGCTATTGTTTTGATTCCCCTCTAGACTACACTTGCTCTTCATTCTAAGAATTCTCTTCCCATTGAAATCAAGGTTTGAGAATTTTTTCTTACTCACTGATAGAAACCCATTGGTTGAATCAGAAAAGGTATCAAAATGACTCCTTTATTATAGATGCAACTACTCCCTCAGGTCAATGGGTGACATATATAAGAACTTCTATTAGGGGGCAGCTAGGTAGCATAGTGGATAAATCACTGGCCTTGGAGTCAGGAATACCTGGGTTCAAATCTGGTCTCAGACACTTAATAATTACCTAGCTGTGTGGCCTTGGGCAAACCACTTAACCCCATTTGCCTTGCAAAAAAAAAAAAAAGAACCTCTATTAAAATAAACAATATTTCACAATAGGTGGTTTATAGATAACTTCAAGGTAACTTTTCTCCTTCTATGGCAATAGGTGACTATTAGGAGACTATAGGTTACCAATAACCTTCAACCAATCAACAGTTCTTAGAAAGAGTGTTTTGTGTGCCAAACCAATGGATACTACAAAATTTTTTTAAAAAAAGAATAAAATATTCACTATTCTTAAGAAACTTACTTTCCATTGATAATGACAATTCATATATGGGTACATGTAAATCTACACACATGCATATGTAGCATGGTATATACAAGAATATATATTATGCAGAATAAAATTTTAAAGTTGTTAAATACAAGATAGTTAAGGAGAAAAACTACAGTAGTTGGGGGGATCAGAAAAACCATCTGGTAAAATTAGTGGTTGGGCAGTATTTTGAAGAAAATTAAGAGATTATATTGTACAAGGCAGAGGTAAAGAGGGAGTGCCTTACTGGGCTAGTACAAAGGTATCAAGAGGGGGAGATAGAATAAGGAATAAAGTGAGGTCCAGTTTGGTTGGAACACAGAGTATACCATATTTCCCCTAAAATAAGCCCTAGCATGCTTTTTTTTTTTTCAGGATGCTTGTAATATAAGCCGTACCCCCAAATAAGCCTCAGTCAGCCAGATGGATGCATTTAGTACATTATTTGCAACACATAAAGGTCATATTGAATTATAAAATAATATCAATATAAAGTTAAATATAAGCAAATAATATTATTGACATTAATACTTAAAATAGATTTTGTACATGAATAAATGTAATTTTGTACATGAAAAATACTTCTCTGAAAATAAGCCCTAATACACTCTTTGGAGCAAAAATTAATATAAGACCAAGTCTTATTTTCAGAGTAAGAAAGGGACTAAAGTATGATGAGGCTGGAAATATAAGTTGGGGTCAAATTGTGAAGGGCTTTAAAAGTCAGAGGAGTTTATGTCTAATCCTAGAGACAATAGGAAGGCCCTGGAATTGGCTGAGTGGAGTGGCATGGTCAGATCTGCATTTAAGGAAAATCCCTTTGCCAGCACTTATTTGAAGAGGGAAAGGGTTGAAGAAGAGAATTAGAAGGCCATAGCAATAGTCCAGGAAAAAGGTGCTGAAGACCTGAACAAGAGGTGGTTATGTGAGTAGAGAGAAGCTATAGAGATAGAAATGGCAAGATTTAGCAACTGGTTGGAGATGTGGAACAAGGGAGATTAAGGAATTGAAAATGATGGCAAAAGTACAACCTGGGAAAGTGGACAAATGGCAGACTCTTGGACAAAAATAGGAAAGCAGAGAGAAAAGTTTAGGAGAAAAGAGAATGAATTTTGTTTTCAACAGTCAGTTACTTGGTAACATGGACTGGATCTCAGGAGAAGGACTAGGGAGGTATTCTATTTGCATAGATAAAATAATTAAACTCATGGGAATTGATGAGATTACCCAGAAAAAAGCATTTAGAATGAAAATAGAGAAGAAATTCAAAGGGGTACACACACTATTTGGGAATATCCCCTTTAAAGGGATACAATATGATTAAAGAAGGAGAGGGGAAAAGAGGGGACAGACAAGAAGGAGGTGATCCCAGAGATAAAAAAGAGTTATGAAAACTTAGAGTAGCTAGGAGAGGAAGGGCACTGGCATACTCAAATGCAGCAGAGAAGTCAAGGAGACATGATTAAGGACAAATTGGATTTGGCAATTAAAATATTATTGAGGGGCAGGTAGATGGCACCACAATGGATAGAGTGTGGATCCTGGAGTTAGGAAATACCTAAATTCAAATCTGGCCTAATACTTGCCATATGTGTGTGTGTGTGTGTCTGAGACTGCTGGTGGGGGCAAGGGGGGGTAGGGTAAATAGGAGAGGGAGAGTAGGGGGCAAGGGGGAAAGAGACAAACAGAAAACAGACAGACAGACAGGGACAGAAAGAGAGAGAGAGAGAGAGAGAGAGAGAGAGAGAGAGAGAGAGAGAGAGAGAGAGAGAGAGAGAGAGAGATTGGGAATATGGAAGACAGAAATTTCAGTTGAGTAAAGTCAGAAGCCAGATTGAGAAGGGAAATCTGGAGTGAGGAAAAGAAGGGGAGGCAATGAGTGCCGAAGCCTAGGACTTTGACTGAGATAAAGAGCAATGGCTTGATAGCATGGTAAAGTCTAATGAAGATCTTTTAAGGATCAGAGAGAGAAAAGCATGTTTGAATTTAGAAAGGAAGAAACCAAGAGATTGAAAGAGGTGGAAGATTAGATAGAGGCTAGGATATTTGCTACTGGAAGAGGCAGGAGGGTATGGAATGTAGAGGGACTAGCTTTAGCAGAAGGAATTCCTCATTGTCAGAGACTAGAGAAAGGAAGAGAAAAAGGAAGAGATTATGGAAGTATGAAAATGAAGTGCAGGGGAGAAAAGAGAACTCAGAGCAAATGGCTTCCATTTTCTCAGTAACTTTGACCTAACACAAACTCCCCTTCATACAAAGGTTAATATTAACTCTCAAATAAAAACCTGAGATTATATACAGAACTTCTGTGACTAGTTGTAAATGATTTTACTGAGCGCAATTATGTAGAATGATGTGGAAAAGGTTAGAGGGCAGGGAATGCCTCAGTTTGGTTTTTTCCCTTTTGCCAGAATCTAGCTTGGTGCTCCTCACGTAGATTAAAAAGTGATAAAAGTTTGCTGATGAAAAATATTCTAATGAGGACTCACAGACGGGCTCAAGTTGCTCTTTCAATATTTTATCCAATATTCATTTTTACACACAACTATTTCCTCCCTAAACTGTCCCCTCTTAAATTTTCCCGCAAGGATTATCTGACATTTACTATTCACAAGTTTGACTGGAAAGGTTAATAGTTCACCAGGAGAAGTTAGAAGTAAATAGAATTGATCATCCCGAAAGCCCTGGGTTGAAATGTGAGGGCTTTGTGTTGACAACCCCAGGC